>NC_084750.1:5533391-5538391 GCF_033978785.1 Entelurus aequoreus
AACTTACATTATTTACTTTACATTATTTCCAAATAAATACATTACATTATTCATATTACTTTATTAAACATTTTTATTTACATTACATTATTTAGATTTGTTATTTACATTTTCCATTGACATTACATTATTTATTACAATATTTACATTATTTCCTGGCCTCGCAGGCCACTTGAGTTTGACACCTGTAATTAATATTCGGATATAATATTTCAAATATTTGAAATAAAACTGACTTTTGGACTCTATCAAAGAACATGTAACATGTCTTCTGATGATGATGTTCTTGTTGTTCTTGTGGTGCTTCTACTCAGCGAGGTCAGTTTAATAAAACGTGTGATCACATTGACTGCAAGTGGGATTGAAGTCTGCAAACTAACTTCCTCCTGCTGAGTGCAAGTCTAGATTTGGGTCCAGGCCAGGGCCGCAGGAAGCTCGGTCTACGCTCTTTGTTGTCAGGCAGACCGCAAGATGCTTGCTGATCTTATTTCCTTCCTTTCTCTGCACTTCAGAGCTAAGTTCTTGTCGCCGTGTTTACTTCCTCACCGATTGGTAGGTGGAGACGACCCGGCGCAGGACATCAGGCAGGGGCCCCTGGGGCTCCAGGCTGGGATAGTGCTGGTGAAGATCAAAGAGCAGCAAAGGCGTCCCGTCGGGTCCTGTCACTCTGGAGGCCAGCGCCAGTACGCACTGCATGAGGTTGGACACGGCCGAGACCCCGCACAGTTCCCTGAACAGCGCCACCGAGTTCTATGGGGAACAGGACAAGACTCACTGGACCAAGACATCCAATCAACGAGTTCTCATGACAAGACTCACTGGACCAAACATCCAATCAAGGAGCTACGGGACTTCAGACTCTCTCACCTGTAGGTTTTCCCTCAAGTCTGTGGCTTCTCTCAGCAAGGGAGCGGCCATCTTGAAAAGGTCATCAACCGACCGAATTTCCAGGTCTCTCAGAGCCGTGTAGTCCCGCCCCTTCCGGGCTTTCCGGACAGACAGACCCCTTTTGTGAGGCTTCCCCCCTCCTCTGCGGTTGGTCAGAGCCACGTGGACGAACAGTTTGGCGTGGGGAAGATCCTCCCCGGTGAGACACTGTAACGGGACGTGGCGGTACCCGGGTAGGAGACACTCCAGAGGGATGGTGTACTGACCTGTGACAAGAGTTATTTTCACGCATGGAGTCAAGACAAGAAGTCGACTTCATCCAACTTCACCAACCTATGAACTCGTCTCCTATAAAGTCGTCATCCAGCACCACGAAGCGAACCATAGCGAGCTCCGGCAGGTTGATCTGGAACTCGAAGCTCTCGTCGAAGACTGGGTTGTCCCAGCTTTGGGAGACGGTCCTTGTGCGGCGCGCCGTGCAGTCCGCAGGAATGCCGTGGATCTCCACGTACACATAGGGGTCTACCACATCTCCTTTGGTGCCAGAACCCCTGGGCTTGGGGAGGTTCTGTCCGCTGATGATCTGAAAGAGGTCACCACAGAACATACTAGTCGATGACAAAGACTTCCTTGTTCTAGCTCCTCATACCTTCACGTGGAGCAGCTGCGGGGACACCCCGGGCACTGTGTCTCTGGTGTCTGCACAGAAATAGGACACCTCCTGCCGCATGATGGCGGGCCGCAGAACGTAACCGCAGTTACCGTTCTGGCGGAACCAGGCCGTGTTCAGGTCCATCATTAGTCCAGCTGACTGGAAATTCATCGACACCATCTGACAGCCATACTTCCACAGGTCCTGAGGGTTCATGTTGCTGGAGTCCATGCGCTTGGGGCTGGGGTACACTCGGGTCAGGAAGCGTTTGTTGTGGTCCACGAAGCTGCCAGGGCTCTCGCCAGCGAGACACTCGGCATGTTTCTCCTGGAAGGAGCACAATTCCCAAGGTTTTTGGCTTTTGGTGGATGTGGGAAAGTCTATGAAGTGGACCGCCTGGCACAGAGTCACAAGGTCTGAGAGCTCCTTTAACAGTTGGATGCGTTTGTGAGGAAGATGAGGAGGATTGCACGGAGTGGCGTCTGTGGGAGTTCTCGGGGTCTTTGCCTCTCCGTTACTCGCTGCCTTCATCCTTTCACACATCTCGGCCCCTTCGTCCTCCTCACTGACTTCCCCGTCCTCCGCCTCCCAACCCGGTTCCAACTTCTTCCCCTTCAAGAGGATCCGATGCCTTAAGGCTTGTGGCGACGGAAGGTATGGCTCCCTCTGGTCTGGAGGGGGTGGGAGGAGCCTCTCTCCCAGTATTCTCACCAGATGCTGCACCATGGCCTTCTGCTGTCGGAGTGAACAGTGGTTCTCAATGCACACCATCAAGGGGTAATCGGACGCCACAAACGCAAAGCGTCCGACCGCCTCCAATACATTGCGCAGGGAAAGAGGCGGACAGAGGGTGTGTCCGGTGCACACCACCGGCTCCTCGTCGGGGCCGTCCCAAACGTCCACCTCCACGCACCGGCAGCCCATCTTGAGCGCCCGGATGTAGCCGGAAATGTCTGAGGGTCCCTGGTACTGGTCCTGGATGAGGTAGGTGTTGTGAGAGGAGTTGATGAAGTAGTGAGACAAAGGCTGGGACATGTCCTGGCACACCGAGTGGTGCTCCCGGTCAAAGAGGTGGCACTCCGGCGACGTCAGGTAGCTGCTGAAGCCGTCCATCGACAAGTAGCCCAGCAGTCGGCCCTCTTCTGATGGCTCGTGGGCCCGGATCAGCCTCAGACTGTCTTCTTCCGTCACCTGGATGGGAGCACAATCACTGTATTTTATATAGTCCAGAAAACATGGTACACGTAAAGGTAACATGTGGATTGTGCTCGAGTGTGTGGGTTGGTACCGACCTGAGCAACACCTTGCTCAGCCTCCAGGAACCTCGTCAAGTCTTTGGTGTCCAGGAACTCCTTGTTGCTGGAGAACTGCACTAAAAGAAAGTAAATCTCCGGACGTGTGCAAAAGTCATGGAAGACCTCCACGAACTCCGCTTTGGTGACCCTCTGGCCGTCCCCCAGTGGAGCTTTACCCTCCTCGCTCCAGTCCTGAGCTCCCAATTCCGTAGCGAGAGAAACCGTCCTCTCGGCGCGACCTCTCTGAAGCTCTTGGAACCTGTGCTCCACTTTGCTGCGGCTCACCCCGGGATTCACCTTCTGGACCAGTTTTATGGCAGACTGCAGGCCAATGCCCCCCTGGCTGTCCCCAGGAGCGTCGGCAGCCGCAGAGCAGAAGAGCTGCTCCAGCCACCCGAGGCGCAGGCTGTGCTGCTTGCTGGCCAGCATGTCCAGGGCGTGTTTGCCGTACTGCAGCAGGTACCTGAGGACAAGGAAAGAAGTCACGCTTCACCATCATCAGCAGCACTAAAGCTGGCCTTCATTCCTGGAATCTATCCATTCATCGGATAAAACACACCTCGTGAAATAAAAAATAAAAACACTTCTCGCCATAACCTTCAATTCATTCTTTTGCTCTCATTCATGCACGTCAACAACAATTTTAACTAGAGATGTCCGATAATATCGGACTGCTGATATTATCGGCCGATAAATGCTTTAAAATGTAACATCGGAAATTATTGGTTTCAAAAAGTAAAATTTATGACTTTTTAAAATGCCGCTGTACGGAGTGGTACACGGACGTAGGGAGAAGTACAGAGCAGTTGCGTCTCCCAGTCATACTTGCCAACCCTCCCGATTTTCCCGAATTTCAGTGCCCTCCCGAATTTCTCCCGATTTCCACCCAGACAACAATATTGGGGCCGTGTCTTAAAGGCACTGCCTTTGCGTGCCGGCCCAGTCACATAATATCTACAGCTTTTCACACACACAAGTGAATGCAACGCATACTAGGTCAACAGCCATACAGGTCACACTGAGGGTGGCCGTATCAACAACTTTAAAGGCCTACTGAAACCCACTACTACCGACCACGCAGTCTGATAGTTTATATATCAATGATGAAATCTTAACATTATAACACATGCCAATACGGCCGGGTTAACTTATAAAGTGACATTTTAAATTTGCCGCTAAACTTCCGGTTCGAAACGCCTCTGAGGATGACGTATGCGCGTGACGTAGACCGGCGAACACGGGTATGCCTTCCACATTGAAGCCAATACGAAAAAGCTCTGTTTTCATTTCATAATTCCACAGTATTCTGGACATCTGTGTTCGTGAATCTGTTTCAATCATGTTCATTGCATTATGGAGAAGGAAGCTGAGCAAGCAAAGAAGAAAGTTGTCGGTGCAAAATGGACGTATTTTTCGAACGTAGTCAGCCACAACAGTACACAGCCGGCGCTTCTTTGTTTACATTCCCGAAAGATGCAGTCAAGATGGAAGAACTCGGATAACAGAGACTCTAACCAGGAGGACTTTTGACTTCGATACACAGATGCCTGTAGAGAACTGGGACAACACAGACTCTTACCAGGATTACTTTGATTTGGATGACAAAGACGCAGACGTGCTACTGTGAGTATGCAGCTTTGGCTTCTAAACATTTGATCGCTTGACCGTATGTGCGCAACTTTTTTTTGCGTATGTACGTAACTTTTTTAAAATATATAAGCTTTATGAACCTTGGGTTAGGTGAACGGTCTTTTGGGCTGAGTGATTGTGTGTGTTGATCAGGTGTTTGAATTGTATTGGCGTGTTCTATGGAGCTAGGAGCTAGCAGAGGAGCTAGGAGCTAGCATAACAAACACGTAGGTGTTTTTATGCAGGATTAATTTGTGGCATATTAAATATAAGCCTGGTTGTGTTGTGGCTAATAGAGTATATATATGTCTTGTGTTTATTTACTGTTGTAGTCATTCCCAGCTGAATATCAGGTCACCCCCGGCTCTCACAGCATCTTCCCTATCTGAATAGCTTCAACTCCCCACTAGTCCTTCACTTGCACTTTACTCATCCACAAATCTTTCATCCTCGCTCAAATTAATGGGGAAATTGTCGCTTTCTCGGTCCGAATCTCTCTCACTTCATGCGGCCATCATTGTAAACAATAGGGAACT
>NC_084750.1:5543391-5628391 GCF_033978785.1 Entelurus aequoreus
CGACCACGTCCTGCTGACCCACCATGGAGTGGATACAGTCGGCCGCGCCGCTGATCTTCTTCTCTGATAGGCTGCTGCTGAAGGACACCGTCTTCTTCCTCTCGCGACCCGCCCGGGAGCCATCCTGATGACATATGTAAAAAAAAAAAAAGAAGTAACCACATGATGTGAGTGCACCAGTCCAGGAAAATGATCAAAATACATGAATAACATGATTTTGATATTATTTTTTTTATCTTGATAGATTGAAAATCAACACCAATGATTTGACTGATGAATATTATCACATAATTTATTCAGAAAGTATAAATAATGACAAATAAAGATAGAATACTGTTAACCACAACATGTGAGTGTAAAAAAAAAACCCAACAACATTATGATTTGTACATTTTCAGAATGTGCTTGTTCTATTTAAAAAAAGAAAGAAAACAATCTGAAGTTGTCTTTATTTTTAAGTTATCGTGCCGTGATTTTACCAGTCCGGCCCACTTGGGAGTAGATTTTCCTCCATGTGGCCCCCGATCTAAAATGAGTTTGACACCCCTGTTCTAGATAATAATTCATGCATCTCTCACCTGCTAGTAGACCAATGTGGCCATGGCTGGTCCACTTTCACATCCCCCAAGATGGCGAAAAATACTAAAAAAAAAAAAAAACGCTTTTTTTTTAACCCTTCGTGAGGATTGTGAGGATGATTCCTCATCCAAATGGAATTACGTGAGCGTGCCGTCGGTCGACATCCCAGCGAAAGTGGAAATATTACAGTAAGTGTTTGTAATATTACAGTAAGTGTTCGTAATATTACAGTAAGTGTTTGTTTTATTATGGTTAGTTTGTACGTTTAGCATCAAACAATGCTGCTAATTTAAGTTTAATTTTGTACTAATACAGGTATGTAGTTAACTTCTTTTTACACTTGTATGAAAAGCAGGATGCATGAATCCAACTGCAGTACGCCTTCCTCGCCACCATACTACTACTACTACTAGTACTACTACTAGTACTACCACATAAAAGGGTAAGTGTGTCATATTTGAATTGCACTGTGACTTGTTTATAACTTTTATACAGGTTTTTGACACTGGAGTGTTACTAAAAACAGAGTAATGAATTGACTAAATGGGGAAAAAAAGATGGTATTAAATAAGCTCTGCTTCTTCCTACTCCTTTTCCGGACATGCCTAAGTCTAAGTCTAATGTTGAGGTGTATCTAAACCTGCCAACAATACTCCATGTACGTGTCCTGACCTGAGCATTACACAAGTATCAGCAATAATATAAGCGCTATCGCTGAGGAACTACTTTTAGCGGTGCCATAATCAATATTGACATATTGAGCTGCTGCATCGCCTCAGAGTTGGTGAAAGTTAATTCTAGATGATGAATCATGCCTCTCACCTGGATAGTAGACGATTGTGGACATAAACCCACAAGTTGCTCAACTTGGACATCCAACTTAGACCCGGAGATGGCCACCAAGAAACAGAATTATTATTTTTTTAACCCTTTGTGAGGATGATGATGAATTGTTGATGTAAATGGGAAGATACAACCATCCCATCAGTCTTTATCCCAGTAAGAGCAGATATTCTACAGTAAATTATTGTTTTATTATGTTTGTTTTTCTTTTTTAGCACTTAGCATTACTGCTACATGATGCTTAGTGTTTAATTAAAGCTGCGTCTGTTTAGTTTCTAAAACTTGTAGATCATCCTCCTTATATTCAGGCTCAAAAATCGAAGTTTGTTGTCCCAAAGTAGTCTTTGTCGTCTCTCGCCAAGCCTGCCATGATTAGTTGTCTTGTTGTTGTTGAAGGGAAAGTGAACGTCGTGATGCGTCTGTGAAATCAATACTTAAAAATGATGTAAATATGACATGTTATTATGAATGTTACTGGATACTACGTATATACTTACACTGTCTATATCAAACGTTGGCTTTTGGATGTTTTTTTAGAACACAGACTTGACCTACTCCCTTTGGCTCCATTGTTAGCTGACTTTTGCTAGTGTTTATTTATGATTTAGAATGCATGAAAAGGGAAAACATGTGTTCTTGTCCTCCTTATATTCAGGCTCAAAAATCGAAGTTTCTGGATCATCATTTGTCCCAAAGAAGTCTTTGTCGTCTCTCGTCAAGCCTGCCATGATTAGTTGTCTTGTTGTTGTTGAAGGGAAAGTGAACGTTGTGATGCGTCTGTGAAATTAATACTTAAAAATGATGTAAATATGACATGTTATTATGAATGTTACTAGATACTACGTATATACTTACACTGTCTATATCAAACGTTGGGTTTTGGATGTTTTTTCAGAACACAGACTTGACCTACTCCCTTTGGCTCCATTGTTAGCTGACTTTTGCTAGTGTTTATTTATGATTTAGAATGCATGAAAAGGAAAAACATGTGTTCTTGTCCTCCTTATATTCATGATGTAAATATGACATGTTATTATGAATGTTACTAGATACTACGTATATACTTACACTGTCTATATCAAATGCTGGCTTTAGGATGTTTTTTAGAACACCAACTTTTGTCCCTTTGGCTCCATTGTTAGCTGACTTTTGCTAGTGTTTTTTTATGATTTAGAATGCATGAAAAGGGAAAAACATGTGTTCTTGTCCTCCTTATATTCAGGCTCAAAAATCGAAGTTTCTGGATCATCATTTGTCCCAAAGTAGTCTTTGTTGTCTCTCGTCAAGCCTGCTATGATTAGTTGTCTTGTTGTTGTTGAAGGGAAAGTGAACGTTGTGATGCGTCTGTGAAATGAATACTTAAAAATTATGTAAATATGACATGTTATTATGAATGTTACTAGATACTACGTCTATACTTACACTGTCTATATCAAACGTTGGCTTTTGGATGTTTTTTCAGAACACGTACTTGACCTACTCCCTTTGGCGCCATTGTTAGCTGACTTTTGCTAGTGTTTATTTATGATTTAGAATGCATGAAAAGGAAAAACATGTGTTCTTGTCCTCCTTATATTCATGATGTAAATATGACATGTTATTATGAATGTTACTAGATACTACGTATATACTTACACTGTCTATATCAAATGCTGGCTTTTGGATGTTTTTTAGAACACGGACTTTTGTCCCTTTGGCTCCATTGTTAGCTGACTTTTGCTAGTGTTTATTTATGATTTAGAATGCATGAAAAGGAAAAACATGTGTTCTTGTCCTCCTTATATTCAGGCTCAAAAATCGAAGTTTCTTGATCATCATTTGTCCCAAAGTAGTCTTTGTTGTCTCTCTTTAAGCCTGCCATGATTAGTTGTCTTGTTGTTGAAGGGAAAGTGAACGTTGTGATGCGTCTGTCAAATGAATACTTCAAAATTATGTAAATATGACATGTTATTATGAATGTTACTAGATACTACGTATATACTTACACTGTCTATATCAAACGTTGGCTTTTGGATGTTTTTTAGAAGACGGACTTGACCTACTCGCTTTGGCTCCATTGTTAGCTGACTTTTGCTAGTGTTTATTTATGATTTAGAATGCATGAAAAGGAAAAACATGTGTTCTTGTCCTCCTTATATTCAGGCTCAAAAATCGAAGTTTCTGGATCATCATTTGTCCCAAAGTAGTCTTTGTCGTCTCTCGTCAAGCCTGCCATGATTAGTTGTCTTGTTGTTGTTGAAGGGAAAGTGAACGTTGTGATGCGTCTGTGAAATGAATACTTAAAAATGATGTAAATATGACATGTTATTATGAATGTTACTAGATACTACGTATATACTTACACTGTCTATATCAAACGTTGGCTTTTGGATGTTTTTTTAGAACACGGACTTGACCTACTCCCTTTGGCGCCATTGTTAGCTGACTTTTGCTAGTGTTTATTTATGATTTAGAATGCATGAAAAGGAAAAACATGTGTTCTTGTCCTCCTTATATTCAGGCTCAGAAATCGAAGTTTCTTGATCATCATTTGTCCCAAAGAAGTCTTTGTCGTCTCTCGTCAAGCCTGCCATGATTAGTTGTCTTGTTGTTGTTGAAGGGAAAGTGAACGTTGTGATGCGTCTGTGAAATGAATACTTAAAAATTATGTAAATATGACATGTTATTTTGAATGTTACTAGATACTACGTATATACTTACACTGTCTATATCAAATGTTGGCTTTTGGATGTTTTTTTTAGAACACGGACTTGACCTACTCCCTTTGGCTCCATTGTTAGCTGACTTTTGCTAGTGTTTATTTATGAGTTACAATGCATGAAAAGGGAAAAACATGTGTTCTTCTCCTCCTTATATTCAGGCTCAAAAATCTAATTTTTCTGGATCATCACTTGTCCCAAAGAAGTCTTTGTCGTCTCTCGTCAAGCCTGCCATGATTAGTTGTCTTGTTGTTGTTGAAGGGAAAGTGAACGTTAAATTATGTAAATATGACATGTTATTATGAATGTTACTAGATACTACGTATATACTTACACTGTCTATATCAAACGTTGGCTTTTGGATGGTTTTTCAGAACACGGACTTGACCTACTCCCTTTGGCTCCATTGTTAGCTGACTTTTGCTAGTGTTTATTTATGATTTAGAATGCATGAAAAGGAAAAACATGTGTTCTTGTCCTCCTTATATTCATGATGTAAATATGACATGTTATTATGAATGTTACTAGATACTACGTATATACTTACACTGTCTATATCAAATGCTGGCTTTTGGATGTTTTTTAGAACACAGACTTTTGTCCCTTTGGCTCCATTGTTAGCTGACTTTTGCTAGTGTTTATTTATGATTTAGAATGCATGAAAAGGAAAAACATGTGTTCTTATCCTCCTTATATTCAGGCTCAAAAATCGAAGTTTCTGGATAATCATTTGTCCCAAAGTAGTCTTTGTTGTCTCTCGTCAAGCCTGCCATGATTAGTTGTCTTGTTGTTGAAGGGAAAGTGAACGTTGTGATGCGTCTGTGAAATGAATACTTAAAAATTATGTAGATATGACATGTTATTATGAATGTTACTAGATACTACGTACATACTTACACTGTCTATATCAAACGTTGGCTTTTGGATGTTTTTTTAGAACACGGACTTGACCTACTCCCTTTGGCTCCATTGTTAGCTGACTTTTGCTAGTGTTTATTTATGATTTAGAATGCATGAAAAGGAAAAAAACATGTGTTCTTGTCCTACATAAAGATTGAGAATGCAGTTCCCCAGAAAGGCTTGTACTTAATGAATGAAATGCTGTATTATTCTGCAATGAATGTGATTGATGAGATGACTGGCATGCGAGAGTGGAAGAGAAAAAATGAGTGGAAGAGGCTTCAGTCGCAGCGGCGGTCATGAAAAAAACGAGAACATTGCAGATTAATAACGATGATTGTTTAGTGAGACCTGGTGCGTGCATTAGCATTAACAGTGTGACATGCTAA
The DNA here is from genome assembly GCF_033978785.1 of Entelurus aequoreus. NCBI lineage: Eukaryota > Metazoa > Chordata > Actinopteri > Syngnathiformes > Syngnathidae > Entelurus > Entelurus aequoreus. The sequence continues at coordinate 5,548,802 of NC_084750.1, forward strand.
TGTTGTGTTACAGCAGTCACGACATGGTGGACACAATTACTCGCTAATTACAGCCAAACTGTTCTTTTGTGTTAACGGCCCACTTCCAGTACATTCACTCCCCTTCACGCTGCAGCTTAACATCGCTGTGGGCAGGGGGAGAGGGGGGGTGGGGGGGGCGGGGCGACGACATCATGCAAAGGTTGACATGTTCTCAGACAAATGAGAGGAGCTTGTGAGAACGTGCACGAGGATGTCCGCAGCACTTTCTGTACACACCACAAGCATTCTGCTGCTGCTTCTCAGAAAACACATTCTTCATTGTCCTCAACCACTTCTGACTCCGCCTCCAATGACAGGCAGCTACCATTAGTCATTCGGAGGAGTAGAAGACTGTTTGGGAGAGTAATAAAACGAAGACTCTGGGTGATTATGCTACTAAAAGTTACGCACTCGAAGGCTCGTATTATGATTTTCATTGTAAACTTTGTGGTCTACATCAGTGGTCTCCGGGGACCGGTACCGGTCCGTGACACATTAAGTCATTTATAAACAGTGTTGGGACTAACGCGTTACTGTAACGCCGTTATTTCCGGTAGTCTAACGTGTTATTTTTTATATTCAGTAACTCAGTTACTACATAATGTGCTACTGCGTTATTTTACGTTATTTTTTATGTAGTATCGGCTAGAAACTGAGAAGATCTGAGTGTGTTTTATTGGAGCGCTGCAGTGTCGTCCTTCTGAATCTTCTTGTGTCACAACGGGGACAAGAGAAGAGGCGCGCTCTGTGTGTGTCTGGGTGTGGGTGTGGGTGTGGGAGGGGGTCGTGTCTGTGTTTACTAGGGGTGTAACGGTTCACAAAAATTTCGGTATGGTACGTACCTCGGTTTAGAGGTCACGGTTCGGTTCATTTTCGGTACAGTAAGAAAACAACAAAATGTACATTTTTTTGGTTATTTATTTACCAAATTTGTAAACAATGGCATAACATACATATACACACAGGGTCCATTGCCAGGGTTAATGTGGTCAACATATAAAATAAAAACTAAATAAGATAAGGCTCAGAATGGTTTCTTAACAAAACTTTTCTATATACAAAGTGCTTTTTTTGATTGATTGATTGAGACTTTTATTAGTAGATTGCACAGTACAGTACATATTCCGTACAATTGACCACTAAATGGTAACACTCCAATACGTTTTTCAACTTGTTTAAGTCAAGGCCCACGTTAATCAACATTAAACTGCCTCAAGTTGTTGCTCAGATTAAATAAAATGACAAAACTTTTCTTCTACATATAAAAAGTGCAACATTAAACAGTTTCAAGTCAACTCAGCCTCAGATTAACTTTTCTTCCCCCCCCCCCCCAGCCTGGTTAACTTTTTTATCTTTGTTGAGGCGATGTTCACTTGGGGGTGGTGCCGCTTCAAATGGGTTAGCATGTTTGACGTGTTGGCAGAAGCACGCCTTACCGCTGCTGAACAATGTCGGCAAACCTCCGTCCTCCATTGTTGTATCGCACCGCGCAGCCAAAGTGTTCCCAAACGGGAGATATTAACGAGGCAGGAGGGTCTTCCAGCTCTGGCTTATACATTGTTGTCCTAGCCCGGTCGCTGCTAGCATGCCGTGTGTTGTGCCTCAGTGTGCATTGTTTACACAACGTGCGCTACGCTCCCTAATATGTCCGTGTGGAAACTCGTTCGAACTGAACCGGAACCCCCGTACCGAGACGGTTCGATACAAATACACGTACCGTTACACCCCTAGTGTTTACTAACAAAACATCATGGCGGAGCTGAAGTCGAGTTTCTTAACATGGAGATTTTTTTGTCGAGCACAAAGAAAAGAGCATTTTAGTTAAATGTAAGTTGTGTCTTGGATCAAAGATCCTATGTACTGCCCAAAAACAACAATTCAAATCTGCTGAAACAGCTACAAAAGCAACACGCTTTGACGAAGCTAGTAAAGAGAGACACAGACTCCGAAGCCACTTCACCTCCACTTAAGGATTTTAACGGAGGCACTGCTAGCCAGGACAACATTGATAGAGCCATTGCAGCGTATGTGCTAGAAGACATGCAGGCTATTTCTACAGGCAGCTAATTAGCATGATACCGGGCGTCAAACGGCAAATGGCACGGAAAACATTTTCCACGTACCTGGACAGTGAAGACATAAACATGGAAAGCGAGCTAAAGAAAACACTCCAAACTCTGCCTCTGCTAATCATTCAGCACTGAAGGTACACACACTCTGTCAATTCTCTTAAATACTCTTTCATTCTACAAACCCCGTTTCCATATCAGTTGGGAAATTGTGTTAGATGTAAATATAAACTGAATACAATCATTTGCAAATCATTTTCAACCCATATTCAGCTGAATATGCTACAAAGACAACATATTTGATGTTCAAACTGATAAACTTTTTTTTTTTTTGCAAATAATCATTAACTTTAGAATTTGATGCCAGCAACACGTGACAAAGAAGTTGAGAAAGGTGGCAATAAATACTGATAAAGTTGAGGAATGCTCATCAAACACTTATTTGGAACATCCCACAGGTGAACAGGCTAATTGGGAACAGGTGGGTGCCATGATTGGGTATAAAAGTATATTCCATGAAATGCTCAGTCATTCACAAACAAGGATGGGGCGAGGGTCACCACTTTGTCAACAAATGCGGGAGCAAATTGTTGAACAGTTTAAGAAAAACCTTTCTCAACCAGCTATTGCAAGGAATTTAGGGATTTCACCATCTACGGTCCGTAATATCATCAAAGGGTTCAGAGAATCTGGAGAAATCACTGCACGTAAGCAGCTAAGCCCGTGACCTTCGATCCCTAAGGCTGTAGTGAATCAACAAGCGACATCAGTGTGTAAAGGATATCACCTCATGGGCTCAGGAACACTTCAGAAACCCACTGTCAGTAACTACAGTTGGTCGCTACATCTGTAAGTGCAAGTTAAAACTCCTATGCAAGGCGAAAACTGTTTATCAACAACACCCAGAAACGCAGTCGGCTTCGCTGGGCCTGAGCTCATCTAAGATGGACTGATACAAAGTGGAAAAGTGTTCTGTGGTCTGACGAGTCCACATTTCAAATTGTTTTTGGAAACTGTGGACGTCGTGTCCTCCGGACCAAAGAGGAAAAGAACCATCCGGATTGTTATTGGCGCAAAGTTGAAAAGCCAGCATCTGTGATGGTATGGGGGTGTATTAGTGCCCAAGACATGGGTAACTTACACATCTGTGAAGGTGCCATTAATGCTGAAAGGTACATACAGGTTTTGGAGCAACATATGTTGCCATCCAAGCAACGTTACCATGGACGCCCCCGCTTATTTCAGCAAGACAATGCCAAGCCACGTGGCTTCATAGTAAAAGAGTGCTGGTACTAGACTGGCCTGCCTGTAGTCCAGACCTGTCTCCCATTGAAAATGTGTGGCGCATTATGAAGCCTAAAATACCACAACGCAGACCCCCGAACTGTTGAACAACTTAAGCTGTACATCAAGCAAGAATGGGAAAGAATTCCACCTGAGAAGCTTCAAAAATGTGTCTCCTTAGTTCCCAAACGTTTACTGAGTGTTGTTAAAAGGAAAGGCCATGTAACACAGTGGTGAACATGCCCTTTCCCAACTACTTTGGCACGTGTTGCAGCCATGAAATTCTAAGTTAATTATTATTTGCAAAAAAAAAATTATGAGTTTGAACATCAAATATGTTGTCTTTGTAGTGCATTCAACTGAATATGGGTTGAAAAGGATTTGCAAATCATTGTATTCCGTTTATATTTACATCTAACACAATTTCCCAACTCATATGGAAACGGGGTTTGTAGACTGCTAGAGTGTTTCATTATCACATCACTCTAAATGTATGGACTATAAAGTTCACAAACATAAAGAGGGTGTGTTGTATGTAGAGCACATGGCTTAGCAGAGTTCAGTGATGCAAATGCATGTCAAGTTGATCAACACATTGTATTATTCTCCAGTGCAATAACAGGACTGAAATGAAGGCTAAAGGGGCATTAATGGGAGTTGGAAAAAAAAAAAATTAACTAAATAGTTACTTTTCACAGTAACGCATTACTTTTTGGTGTAAGTAACTGAGTTAGTAACTGAGTTACTTTTGAAATAAAGTACCTAGTAACTGTAACTAGTTACTGGTTTTCAGTAACTAACCCAACACTGTTTATAAACGACTGCATTTTCTCCGACGTAACTTTTGCCTGTCCCACTAGACCAGGGGTCGGCAACCCAAAATGTTGAAAGAGCCATATTGGACCAAAAATACAAAAACAAATCTGTCTGGAGCCGCAAAAAATTAAAAGCCATATTACATGTGTCATGAGATATAAATTTAATTAAGAGGACTTAAAGGAAACTAAATGACCTCAAATATAGCTACAAATGAGGCATAATGATGCAATATTATTGTACATATCGCTAGCCTAAATAGCATGTTAGCATCGATTAGCTTGCAGTCATGCAGTGACCAAATATGTCTGATTAGCACTCCACACAAGTCAATAACATCAACAAAACTCACCTTTGTGCACTCATGCACAACGTTAAAAGTGTGGTGGACAAAATGAGACAGAAAAAGAAGTGGCATAAAACACGTCCTAGAAAGTCGGAGAAAGTTATACATGTAAACAAACTATACGGTGAGTTCAGGGACCGCCAAAATTAGTAGGACAAAACGGCGCTCGCCAAATACTCGAATCAGTGAAGCATGTTTAATATAAACAGTGTGATTTATAACAATTAGGGAGGTTTGTGTCATGTTTGTCCTCCTACAGAAACCATACTAAAACAAAAAAATTGATTTTTTTCCCCTCATCTTTTTCCATTCTTCATACATTTTTGAAAAATCTCCAGAGAGCCACTAGGGCGGCGCTAAAGAGCCGCATGCGGCTCTAGAGCCGCGGGTTGCCGACCCCTGCACTAGACCAGTGCTTTTCAACCTTTTTGGAGCCAAGGTACATTTTTTTCATTGAAAAAATGCGGAGGCACACCACCAGCACAGAACATTAAAAAATTCAACTCAGCAGCCGACATAGACAGTAAAAAGTCGTTGTCGCAATTGTTGGATGTGACTTTAAAGCATAACCAAGCATGCATCAGTATAGCTCTTGTCTCAAAGTAGATGTACTGTCACCACCTGTCACATCACGCCGTGACTTATTTGGAGTTTTCTGCTGTTTTCCTGTGTGTAGTGTTTTAGTTCTTGTCTTGCGCTCCTATTTTGGTGGCTTTTTCTCTTTATTTTGTATTTTCCTGTAGCAGTTTCATGTCTTCCTTGACCGCTATTCCCCACACCTGCTTTGTTGAAGCAATCAAGAATATTTCAGTTGTTTTTATCCTTCTTTGTGGGGACATTGTTGATCGTCATGTCATGTTCGGATGTACTATGTGGACGCCGTCTTTGCTCCACAGTAAGTCTTTGCTGTCGTCCAGCATTCTGTTTTTGTTTAATTTGTAGCCAGTTCAGTTTGAATTTTGTTCTGCAAAGCCTTCCCAAAGCTTCAATGCCTTTTCTTAGCGGCACTCACCTTTTGTTTATTTTTGGTTTAAGCATTAGACACCTTTTTACCTGCACACTGCCTCCCGCTGTACAATTACTGGTTTGCAAAAAATATTTTTAACCCAAATAGGTAAAATTAGATAATCTCCCACGGCACACCAGACTGTATTTTACAGCACACTCGTGTGCCACGGCACAGTGGTTGAAAAATACTGCACTAGACACACCAATAAGCTTGTTTATAGATGTACAATAAAACATTTTCTTGCCATTTGTTATAACTTTGTAACATGATACAATGCACATTAATGCACACATAAAATATAAATGTGACAGATTGTAGCCAAAGGCTGATTTCCCTCTGCATCTCATTGCGAAGAAACATGCCCAGGGCTCCCACTAATTCAGCGTTATAGAGACTTGTATTTTTCATGCACTTATTTTTGCTGTATTTATCTGGCACAAGTGGAAAGCCGGTCCCTGAAAATAATGCCTACATCAAACCGGTCCGTGGTGCAAAAAAAGTTGGGGACCGCTGGTCTACATGACATGTAAAGGTGGTCCAAATGTTGCATAGATGATGTTCTACAGACTAGGGTTGTACGGTATACCGGTACTGGTATAGTATCGCTGTACTAATGAATCAAAAACGGTACTATACTCTGTTTGAAAAGTACCGGTGCGTCATCACGTCGTGACATTGCTGGTTTTACCAGCAGAGGAGCATGTTCGGCAGTGCACAATCACGGAGTACTTACAAGCAGACAGTGTGTAGACAGAAAAGGGAGAACTGACGCATTTTGGTCTAAAACCTAACAATAAATGTGAAGTTATAACACTGAAACGTCCTCAAGAAGAGGTGTTTTAAGCAGTCTGCAGTGTTTTAGTTACTTCTAAATCACTAATCCTCGCCTCCATGGCAACAAATGAAGTAAGTTTCTAACAAGTATCATTATCACTGCAGGACGAGGAAAAGCTAGACATGCTTCACTACACACCGTAGGAGGATACGATAGCTAACCGCTATCAGCAAGCTAGCACACTGAATGTAAACAAATGCCATGGTCCCAGTCTGTGGAACGCTCTCCCTGACCACATGAGGGCACCACAGACTGTGGATGCTTTTAAAAAAAGCTTAAAAACCCTTCTTTTTAAAAAAAAAAGCCTTTTTAATATATATATATATATGCATACTAGTTCTAGCTACTTGGCTGTTCTAGTTTTTATTTATATTTATTTTCTATTATCTTTTTATTTTTATTTTTTAATACAGTGTAGCACTTTGAGGTTGTTTATTCAATGTAAAGTGCTTTTTACAAATAAAATCTATTATTATTATTATTATTACGCCTGACTCAACAGCCATACATGTCACACTAAGGGTGGCCATATGAACAACGACAACACTGTCATAAACATGTGCCATATTTTGAAACCATACTAAACAACAATGACAAACACATTTTGGGAGAATATTTGCACCGCAACACAACATAAACACTACAGAACAAATTCCCAGAATTCCCTGCAGCACCAACTCTTCTGGGACGCTACAATATAAACAAACGCCATTGGTGGATCTACACCCAACATCCACTGTAATGATACCAAGTACAATAGCGTATCTAGTCGATACTACTATGATTACATCGCTATTTTTTATCATCACAAAATCTTTTTTTCCTTTTTAAAAAATTCATATTATGTTTATAAACTCAGGAAATACGTCCCTGGACACATGAGGACTTTGAATATGACCAATGTATGATCCTGTAACTACTTGGTATTGGACCGATACCTAAATTTGTGGTATCATCCAAAACTAATGTAAAGTATCCAAACAACAGAAGAAAAAGTGATTATTACATTTTAACAGAAGTGTAAATAGAACACGTTGAAAGAGAAAGTAAGCAGATCGTAACAGTAAATGAACAAGTGGATTAGTAATCCATTTTTACAGCTTGTCCTTTATAATTATGACAACATAGAATGATAAATGACACAATATGTTACTGCATACGTCAGCAGACAAATTAGGAACCTTTGTTTGCTTACTTACAACTAAAAAAACTAGTTGTCTAGTATGTTCAAAATTGTTCTTCGATTGCAATAATAAACATATGTTTAATGTACCGTAAGATTTTTTGTTAAAATAAAGCCAATAATGCCATTTTTTTGTGGTCCGCCTTATTTAGAAAAGTATTGAAAAGTGCCAAAATGTATTTCGGTACCGGTACAACACTACTACAGACCATCTTCAAGACACACTGACCCTCTCTCCTTGTGGGCGCGCTTATCTACGTGCCTCCACTTCGACCACATTGTAGTTTTTAATCGCTTCCATTGTGAGTCTACTGACAGATATAAGTTCCAACTACTTTGTGTTAGAAATGGCAACAGCGGAGGATGCATGTGCATCTACGAGACAGTCTGCCCCACAACAAGAGGATAGAGACAACACGCCACGAAAGAATTACGTCCGCCACAAATAAAAAAAATAATAAAAAAATTTAAAAAAAAAAAAATTTTTTTTTTTTTTTTTATTGTCCTGTCCAGCTTTTTAGGCAAATCATATAGTTGATGTAGATGCCTATATAGGCTGTTGAGATTTACTTTACAAAAGAGAAGTGTAGGATACTTCTCTTGTTGCCTTATTTGTATTTGACCACTACAGTTTTCTGTTTATTTGTTACTGACTGTGGCAGGACACCTCTGCCTCTGTTTCACTTTATGTTGCTGGTAAATAATATGGTTGTAGTAGTAGGCTAAAGTTAAATTATTTAGTATGCACTAATTAAAGGGGCAGAGCTTCAAGAGACATTTTAGCTCTTATATTTTATAAGATATATTTTTTGTAAGAACCACAATTAATAAATATATTTCAGTGAATAACTTATTGTTCAAATCTGTATATAAATATGTACATAAAGTGTTGTAATTATCTTGTAAAATGGATGGATGGATGGACGTTTAAAACAAAACTGTTATTATTAATTAGTAAGTATACATTTTTTGAGCCTTTTTAGAGAAAATCATATTGTAGTAAATTATGCAAATTACTCTGTCATGGTGACCACGCCCATATCCACGCCCCCACCGCCACAGGTATCTTGGCAGTTTATGGGAAACACTGGACAAAGAAGGAACTTTTTGACGACTGCGTCAGACTGCAATGGCCGACTAACGCAAAGCACTCTGGGTAAATGCGCTGACGTCTCTAATGGAAGAAAACGTCACAAATTGGGCAAACGGCTTGTTTGAAGGAAGGCAAGATTGTTTTATAAACGTCTCCACCATGCTTCCGTGCTTTAGTTTCACATTTTCGGGACTGATGCAAATACACAAAAACGGGTACCAACAGGTGAGAACAGTTTTGCATTTAGGCAACTGTTGTCCAGACAAAAATAAGAGTTTACATGTAAGACAAAAATACTAACAGTGTATGTTTCGGCCTTTACAAGCTTTCCCAGGTTCTAAACCAAAGGCCGTGGGCTGAGCCAGGACAGGTGGTGCACTTTCAAACGCACTTCAAGCTTATGTTTCTCAAAAAATAGCTTTATTAGCTTTATTAGCCAGCCTATGGCTATGTTATTTTGGGGGTTTTTTTGTTTTGTTTTTTGTCATAAAAAAATACAATCATGTATGCTTATGGACTGTATATTGATATATGATTTAGGAACCAGAAATATTAATAACAGAAAGAAACAACCCTTTTGTGCGAATGAGTGTGAATGGGGGAGGGAGGTTTTTTGGGTTGTGTTTTTTATGTTGATATAATAAAACAAATTTAAAAAATTTTAATTTTTTATTTTTTTTTTTTATTTCTTGTGCAGCCCGGTACCAATCGATCCACGAACCGGTACCGGGCCGCGGCCTGGTGTTTGGGGACCACTGCTGTAAATGACACATAATCTAAATGACGCTTTATAATTCAATGAATTAACTTGCAATATATCAAAACATATTTTCATGGCAATTCAAAAAACAAATAATTTAACTTAATTAGAGCTGTCCGATAATCCCTTTTTTGCCGATATCCGATATTGTCCAACTCTTAATTACCGATTTAGATATCAACCGATACGATATATACAGTCGTGGAATTAACACAATACCATGCCTAATTTTGATGTGATGCCCCGCTGGATGCATTAAACAATGTAACAAAGTTTTCCAAAATAAATCAACTCAAGTTATGGAAAAAAATGCCAACATGGCACTGCCATATTTATTATTGAAGTCACAAAGTGCATTGTTTTTTTTAACATGCCTCAAAACAGCAGCTTGGAATTTGGGACATGCTCTCCTTGAGAGAGCATGAGGAGGTTGAGGTGGGCGGAGTTGGGGTGCGTATATTGTAGCGTCCCGGAAGAGTCAGTGCTGCAAGGGGTTCTGGGTATTTGTTCTGTTGTGTTTATGTTGTGTTACGGTGCGGATGTTCTCCTGAAATGTGTTTGTCATTCTTGTTTGGTGTGGGTTCACAGTGTGGCGCATATTTGTAACAGTGTTAAAGTTGTTTATACGGATACCCTCAGTGTGACCTGTATGGCTGTTGACCAAGTATGCCTTGTATTCACTTGTGTGTGTGAAAAGCCGTAGATATTATGTGATTGGGCCGGCAAGCAAAGGCAGTGCCTTTAAGGTTTATTGGCGCTCTGTACTTCTCCCTACGTCCGTGTACACAGCGGCATTTTAAAAAGTCATAAATTCGACTTTTTGAAACCGATACCGATAATTTCCGACATTACATTTTAAAGCATTTATTGGCCGATAATATCGGCAGTCCGATATTATCGGACATCTCTAAACTTAATATATGCAGTACTAGAGAAATATAAATGACACAAAAATGGCTACCACAATCATAATGAGAAAAATGTAAATACAGTAGCGCAGTAGACCCAAGTATTCATCAAACACCACCACAATGACCCACACCAAGGTGCAGTAGCGCAGTAGGCCAAAGCATTCATCAAGCAACAAATAAATAATGAATTTAACTTAATAATATATGCAGGACTACAGAACTATAAATAACACAAAAATGGCTACCACAGTGTATGCTAAACCCAACTCTGACTACATGTGCCAGTGTCCTACTTGCTAACAATATCAAGGATTAGCAAGATGCTACATGCTAATGTAGCATTACAAACTGTCACTGTGACAGGAATTACCCTTTTATTTCAAATTGGCTCGGCGATTAAATGTAAATGTGAGTAAATCCTTCTGTACACTGTCCTCATGCAGAGCTTGGACCAGGTGTTTGACACACCTGAGGTAAACATTGACTTTACTAATTTACATGTACTTTTAGGATAGGATAGGACTTTATTGTCATTGCACAAGTACAACGAAACTATGTTTTCAGCACAAACCCGTTCAAGATTAGACAAACAAACAGTGTACATGGGTCGCCAAAAGCTGATGGGTCGCTGATGGGTCGCCAAAAGCGCCCCGTAAAAGATAAGAAAAAGGTAAAACGCTGGGGAAGAAGATGAGTAAAAAAAAATACAATCTAGACTGGGCTCCTAAGGGGGCCTAGTCTGGAGTGGGAAAAAACCTCCATGCAATGCACACATAAACACGTTACATTTAATCACGACAACTCGCAACAGAGGGGCGGGGAGTTGGGGCCCAGGAGGTCGACTGCTGCTATAAATGCGACCGCCCTTACCAGAGGCAAGACAGAAATCTCTTTATCTCCTTTATGTATCTAGGATAAGGCAATTAAAAATGATTTTCACTTGCAATGCTGACCATAAGGAGGCCTTTAGTGGTGTGTCTATAATATAATTAGTTCTAATGAATTCAAACATTTGTCAATGAGCTCTGAGTGTGTGCTCCTACTGGCATCGACTGTCTACTTTTTAAGTCTGTGGTATAAAACGAGTAAAACATCAATACAGTGTTTGATTTGAGTATTTGAACACTTCCAACATTGATCACAAATTCATCAAAACACAAGTTCATTCAATGTTGTTGAAAAATCCAAAACATTGCAACTTTTGCCACAACTTTCTAAAGAAAAACTGGCCCAGTTTCAGGCATTTTTTCACGAAATAAGCCCACAAAATCCTGGAAGGACCGGCGAGACTTTATTTAATAAGACTAATGTGATTTGGTTGTTTCTTCAGTAAAACCTAACATTTGGTTTTCATGGTGACCCCAGGAGGTTTTGCATCACCAGACCACAAACAAATGTTCTCAGGAGCTTGTGCTAAATACTTTGCAACATACTTTGCACATATTCAAATATAACTTGGCTCTCTGCCAGATTTGTTAGTCAACTACAAACGTGGCAGCTTAGAGGTCGAATACTCTGGTTTTTCTTCAGGGAAGCGACTCAGTGCCCTCGTGTGTGAGATTTGATGGGCCTTTTGCAACACTCTAGGACTATTGAAAAATCAATCGGCTGAGTGAAAGATAATCGGTCGTTAATGCCTGACTCGGGTTTAACCTCGTTGCACTGAAGTGTGTCACGAGCACGCTGTGTCGAGCTGGAGGAAGTAGTTGTGTGTGGGAATAAACATTTGACAGAAAATGTGGTTTCCACGCTCACACAGGAACCGATGAGAACGCCTGCTCTTTTTACAGCTCTTGAACGCCAAACAACTGAGGGCTGGTCTTTATGCAGCTCTTGAACGCCACACAACTGAGATCAGGTCTTTTTACAGCTCTTGAACGCCACACGACTGAGATCAGGTCTTTTTACAGTTCTTGAATGCCAAACAACTCAGATCTGGTCCTTATGCAGCTTTTGAACGCCACACAACTGAGGTCTGGTCTATATGCAGATCTTGAACGCCACACAACTGAGGTCTGGTCTTTATGCAGCTCTTGAATATGCCACACAACTCAGGTCTGGTCCTTATGCAGCTCTTGAACGCCACACAACTGAGGTCTGGCCCTTATGCAGCTCTTGAACGCCACACAACTGAGGTCTGGTCTATATGCAGATCTTGAACGCCACACAACTGAGGTCTGGTCCTTATGCAGCTCTTGAACGCCACACAACTAAAGTCTGGCCCTTATGCAGCTCTTGAACGCCACACAACTGAGGTCTGGTCCTTATGCAGCTCTTGAATGCCACACAACTGAAGTCTGGCCCTTATGCAGCTCTTAAAAGCCACACAACTCAGGTCTGGTCCTTATGCAGCTCTTGAACGCCACACAACTCAGGTCTGGTCTTTATGCAGCTCTTGAACGCCACACAACTCAGGTCTGGTCTAAATGCAGATCTTGAACGCCACACAACTGAGGTCTGGTCCTTATGCAGCTCTTAAAAGCCACACAACTCAGGTCTGGTCTTTATGCAGCTCTTGGACGCCAAACAACTCAGGTCTGGTCTTTATGCAACTCTTGAACGCCACACAACTGAGGTCTGGTCTATACGCAGATCTTGAACGCCACACAGCTGAGGTCTGGTCTTTTTGCAGCTCTTGAATGCCACACAACTCAGATCTGGTCTTTATGCAGCTCTTGAACGCCACACAACTGAGATCAGGTCATTATGTAGCTCTTGAACACCACACAACTCAGGTCTGGTCTTTATGCAGCTCTTGAACGCCACACAACTGAGATCAGGTCATTATGCAGCTCTTGAACGCCACACAACTCAGGTCTGGTCTTTATGCAGCTCTTGAACGCCACACAACTCAAATCTGGTCTTTATGCAGCTCTTGAACGCCACACAACAGAGGTCTGGTCTTCATGCAGCTCTTGAATGCCACACAACTGAGGTTTGGTCTTTATGCAGCTCTTGAACGCCACACAACTGAGGTCTGGTCTTTATCCAGCTCTTGAACGCCACACAACTGTGGTCTGGTCTTTATGCAGCTCTTGAACGCCGCACAACTGAGGTCTGGTCTTTATCCAGCTCTTGAACGCCACACAACTGTGGTCTGGTCTTTATCCAGCTCTTGAACGCCACACAACTGTGTTCTGGTCTTTATGCAGCTCTTGAACGCCGCACAACTGAGGTCTGGTCTTTATCCAGCTCTTGAACGCCACACAACTGAGATCTGGTCTTCATGCAGCTCGCCCACTGTAACACGATAATACTTCCCAATGTGACGACTTTCTTCCTCAATGTTTACCAGCGGTGCAATATTCTTGTTTACTTGTTAATTCCACTATTTATTATTTATTCCTGGCTGCTGGAGGACCCTCAGGAGCCAATCGGAGTGTTTTTATGGGAATGACCAAAAAATAAACAGCTCTGCTATGTACTGCAGTGCAGTACTGCACTACACCACTAAGCTACAACCACCTTATAAACATATTGCTCCATCAATACTACAGTACAGGTGTACCAATACAACTTTTGCACTCCAGATACGATGCCGATATTGGAGTATTAGTGGATATCAACACGAATCTTACATACTTGTGTTATTCTGGAGTGTGGAATGTTGGAAAAAAAACTTGACCAAGTGAAATTGCTCAAACAGAACACATATAATTATGGGAAACTCTAACCTATTTATTATTAAACATATGGAATGGACTTACATTTGAAGTGGAGTGGTAATTGGTTTTTGGTGACACCTAGGGGCCCATAATAAGTTAAAATCATGACGCAGTAGGTTGAACGATGCGGACACGTTTGTTACTGAATACTTTCCAATACGCTTCTGCCTTGACGTAATATACAACAATAAATTATTACATGTTGTGTGACACTGCAATGTTGTTCCATTGAGGACACTTAGTATGGCTAGCTTGTGTGCTGTTGTGTGCTTAGCTGTTGCGTACTTGTTAGGTCCGAGTAGCTTATAACTTAGCATGTTTACTTTTTATTAATGACTGTACTAAAATAGAAGAAATTGTGTGCTTATTGGAGGACATTTAGCTGTTAACTGGCTGTCCATCCTTGCACGCTGCAGGTCTGCTGGTATCGCACATGGTATCACACACGAGTAAACACCCTGCAGGACTGCTTGTATCGCACATGATATCACACACAAGTAAACACGCTGCAGGACTGCTTGTATAGTACATGATATCACACACAAGTAAACACGCTGCAGGACTGCTTGTATCGCACATGATATCACACACAAGTAAACATTCTGCAGGACTGCTTGTATCGCACATGGTATCACACAAGTAAACATTCTGCAGGACTGCTTGTATCCCACATATCCCACATAAGTAAACACGCTGCAGGACTGCTTGTATCGCACATGATATCACACAAGTAAACACGCTGCAGGACTGCTTGTATCGCACATGGTATCACACACAAGTAAACATTCTGCAGGACTGCTTGTATCGCACATGGTATCACACACAAGTAAACATTCTGCAGTACTGCTTGTATCGCACACCGTATCCCACACAAGTAAACATGCTACAGTAGTGCTTGTATTGCACATGATATCACACAAAAGTAAATACGCTGCAGGACTGCAAGTATCCCACATGATATCACACACAAGTAAACACGCTGCAGGACTGCTTGTATCGAGCATGATATCACACAAGTAAACACGCTGCAGGACTGCTTGTATCGCACATGATATCACACAAGTAAACATTCTGCAAGACTGCTTGTATCCCACATATTAACACAAGTAAACACGGTGCAGGACTGCTTGTATCGCACATGATATCACACACAAGTAAACACGCTGCAGGACTGCTTGTATTGCACATGATATCGCACACAAGTAAACATTCTGCAGGACTGCTTGTATCGCACATGGTATCACACACAAGTAAACATTCTGCAGTACTGCTTGTATCACACACGGTATCCCACACAAGTAAAAATGCTACAGTACTGCTTTTATCGCACATGATATCACACAAAAGTAAACACGCTGCAGGACTGCTTGTATCGCACATGATCTCACACACAAGTAAACACGCTGCAGGACTGCTTGTATCACACATGATATCACACAAAAGTAAACACGCTGCAGGGCTGCTAGTATCGCACATGATATCACACACAAGTAAACACGCTGCAGGACTGCTTGCATCGAGCATGATATCACACAAGTAAACACGCTGCAGGACTGCTTGTATCGAACATGATATCACACAAGTAAACACGCTGCAGGACTGCTTGTATCGAGCATGATATCACACAAGTAAATACGCTGCAGGACTGCTTGTATCGAGCATGATATCACACAAGTAAACACGCTGCAGGACTGCTTGCATCGCACATGATATCACAAACAAGTAAACACGCTGTAGGACTGCTTGTATCACACATTATATCATACACAAGTAAAGGCGCAGCAGGGCTGCTTGTATCGCACATGGTATCACACACAAGTAAACATTCTGCAGTACTGCTTGTATCGCACACGGTATCCCACACAAGTATACATGCTGCAGTACTGCTTGTATCGCACATGATATCACACAAAAGTAAACATGCTGCAGGACAGACATATTAACTATGGTATCAAGACGCATCGTTTTTGCTCGGGTAAGGTTGTATTTAATGATTTAACTTCACGTCTACTGCCATGTTTGTTGTTGTTGTTGGTGCGTGCAACAACAACAACATTTACGAGTAGTGTTTTTATCCAAATATAACTATAGATGTCAACATTGTGTATGTGCTGAAAGATTAATTTATGATTGTTTATCAAAATATAACTATAGATGTCAACATTGTGTACGTGCTGAAAGATTAATTTATGATTGTTTATCAAAATATAACTATAGATGTCAACATTGTGTATATGCTGAAAAATTTATTTATGATTGTTTATCAAAATATAACTATAGATGTCAACATTGTGTACGTGCTGAAAGATTCACTTACTATTGTTTATCAAAATATAACTATAGATGTCAACATTGTGTATGTGCTGAAAGATTCATTTATGATTGTTTATCAAAATGTACACTACCGTTCAAAAGTTTAGGGTCACCCAAACAATTTTGTGGAATATCCTTCATTTCTAAGAACAAGAATAGTCTGTCGAGTTTCAGATGAAAGTTCTCTTTTTCTGGCCATTTTGAGCGTTTAATTGACCCCACAAATGTGATGCTCCAGAAACTCAATCTGCTCAAAGGAAGGTCAGTTTTGTAGCTTCTGTAACGAGCTAAACGGTTTTCAGATGTGTGAACATGATTGCACAAGGGTTTTCTAATTTCAATTAGCCTTCTGAGCCAATGAGCAAACACATTGTACCATTAGAACACTGGAGTGATAGTTGCTGGAAATGGGCCTCTATACACCTATGTAGATATTGCACCAAAAACCAGACATTTGCAGCTAGAATAGTCATTTACCACATTAGCAATGTATAGAGTGTATTTCTTTAACGTTAAGACTAGTTTAAAGTTATCTTCATTGAAAAGTACAGTGCTTTTCCTTCAAAAATAAGGACATTTCAATTTGACCCCAAACTTTTGAACGGTAGTGTAACTATAGATGTCAACATTGTGTATATGCTGAAAAATTAATTTATGATTGTTTATCAAAATATGAATATAGATGTCAACATTGTGTATGTGCTGAAAGATTCATTTATGATTGTTTATCAAAATATAACTATAAATGTAAAAATTGTGTATGTGCTGAAAGATTAATTTATGATTGTTTATCAAAATATAACTATAGATGTCAACATTGAGTATGTGCTGAAATATTAATCTATGATTGTTTTAGTTTTTGCTCACATTTGATTTCTTTTATTTAGACTTGCAGAGTTGGTGCTTTTTGAAAACACTCGTAGCAAACATGTGTTTAAGAAAGACAAATAATATCAAGATAATACTTCAGAGGAAATACTAAACATTAATCGTGTTTCAAACAAACCTTTAACACAGGGGTGTCAAACTCATTTTAGATCGGGGGCCACATGGAGAAAAATTTACTCCCAAGTGGGCCGGACTGGTAAAATCACGGCACGATAACTTAAAAATAAAGACAACTTCAGGTTGTTTTCTTTGTTTAAAAATAGAACAAGCACAATCTGAAAATGTACAAATCATAATGTTGTTGGGTTTGTTTGTTCTTTACAATTAACTGTTGCAGTTAATAGTGTATATACTTTATTTGTCATTATTTATATTTTCTACATAAATTATGTGATAATGTTCATCAGTCAACTCGTTGGTGTTCATTTTCAATCTATGAAGATAACAAAAATAATATCAAATTCAAATTATAGGATGTTATTTATGTAGTTTGCTCATTTTCCTCAACTGGTGCACTAACATCATGTGGTTTATTTGTTTTTACATATGTAGCATCATTTACAAAGATACAAAGAATTGCTATTGCGACATCTAGTGGACACATTTAGAACAGCAGTTTATTTCATTCAAAAATTCAAGGTTAATTTTTATACTTAAACTCATCCTGGGGGGGCGGATAAAACCTGTTTGCGGGCCTGATCCGGCCCTCGGGCCGTACGTTTGACACCCCTGCTTTAACAGAATGCATTTCTTGTTTTCGTTCATATTCATATCGTTCATTTTCAGTTTGTGCTGATTGAACCGCCGCAGCGTAAACACGGGAAGGCGCAGTGGGTCACCGAGACAAAGCGAGCGGCGGACAAGCAAGTGGAAAGAATATTATACAAACAATTGATCTTCTGATGTAAGTCAAGCAAGCAAGCATGCAGACTTCCTTCTGCCAAGACCACTTCCCCACAGAGCAGGATTCTCTTGCATAAGCGATGCATGAAAAATGACTAGAGTAATAGAAGAATGTGGTGACACGTGATGTATGACAGGGATCAACAGTTGATCAGTGGTTTTTCATCACATAATTACATCTGCGGGGGCGTCCTATTTTCCAAAAGACTGATTTTGTGGGGCATATTTAGTGGTGGGCCGCACTGAGGCCTCGTGGTTCGCATGTTAGCCACACAGGCAGGAAGTGGAGGGTTGGAAAACATGCGTGTCAGCTTAGTGCAGGGGTCGGCAACCCAAAATGTTGAAAGAGCCATATTGGACCAAAAATACAAAAACAAATCTGTCTGGAGCCGCAAAAAATTAAAAGCCATATTACATGTGTCATGAGATATACATTTAATTAAGAGGACTTAAAGGAAACTAAATGAGCTCAAATATAGCTACAGATGAGGCATAATGATGCAATATGTACATATCGCTAGCCTAAATAGCATGTTAGCATCGATTAGCTTGCAGTCATGCAGTGACCAAATATGTCTGATTAGCACTCCACACAAGTCAATAACATCAACAAAACTCACCTTTGTGCGTTCACGCACGACGTTAAAAGTGTGGTGGACAAAATGAGACAGAAAAAGTGGCATAAAACACGTCCTAGAAAGTCGGAGAAAGTTATACATGCAAACAAACTATACGGTGAGTTCAAGGACCGCCAAAATAAGTAGGACAAAACGGCGCTCGCCAAATACTCGAATCAGTGAAGCATGTTTAATATAAACAGTGTGATTTATAACAATTAGGGAGGTTTGGGTCATGTTTGTCCTCATACAGAAACCATACTAAAACAAAAAATTTTTTATTTTTTTTTCCCCTCATCTTTTTTCATTCTTCATACATTTTGGAAAAATCTCCAGAGAGCCACTAGGGCGGCGCTAAAGAGCCGCATGCGGCTCTAGAGCCGCGGGTTGCCGACCCCTGGCTTAGTGGGAGACCCTCTACTGTCCATACCGGAATTTGAACGATTCTTTGTCCATATTAGGAATATGACCTCAAATGTGCATCGTGATCTACATTGCAGACTCCTGCCATAATAATATCACTGTACATTAATGATAATATTACTGTATATTATTACTGTGCATTGATATTACTGTACATTAATGACAATATTACTGTACATTATTACTGTGAATTTATGATATTACTGTCCATTAATGGCATTACTGTACATTAATGACATTACTGTACATTAATGACAATATTACTGTACAATAAAAATATGACTGTTCATTGATTATACTACTGTACATTGATGATAATATTACTGTACATTGATGATAATATTACTGTACATTAATAATATTACTGTAAATTGATGACAATAATTACATTACTGTACATTGATAATATTACTGTACATTACTAATATTACTGTACATTGACGACAATATTACTGTACATCAATGATAATATTACTGTACATTAAGGATAAAATGATTGTACATTAATATGACTGTACATTGATGACAGTATTACTGTACATTGATGACAATATTACTGTACAATAATAAAATATCACTGTACATTAAGGATAAAATGATTGTACATTAATATTACTGTACATTAATAAAATATCACTGTACATTAAGGATACAATTATTGTACATTAATATTACTGTGCATTAATGACAATATTACTGTACATTGATGATATTACTGTACATTAATAACATTACTGTACATTGATAATAGTACTGTACATTAAGGATAATATTATTGTACATTAAGGATATTATTACTGTACATTGATAATTATACTGTACATTAATGATATTACTGTACATTAATGACATTACTGTACATTAATGACAATATTACTGTACAATAACAATAATACTGTACATTGATGATAATATTACTGTACATTAATGGTATTACTGTACATTAATGATAATATTACTGTACATTAATAATATTACTGTAAATTGACAATAATCGCTGTACAATATAATATTAATGTACATTGATGATAATATTACTGTACGTTAATGATATTACTGTACATTAATGATACTATTACTGTACATTACTAATATTACTGTACATTGATGACAATATTACTGTACATCAATGATAATATTACTGTAGATTAATAATATTACTGTACATTAAGGATAAAATGATTGTACATTAATATTACTGTACATTGATGACAATATTACTGTACATTGATGACAATATTACTGTACATTAAGGATAAAATGATTGTACATTAATACTACTGTACATTAATGACAATATTACTGTACATTGATGATATTACTGTACATTGATAATAGTACTGTACATTAAGGATAATATTATTGTACATTAAGGATATTATTACTGTACATTGATAATTATACTGTACGTTAATGATAATACTGTACATTGATGATATTACTGTACATTAATATGACTGTACATTGATGATATTACTGTACATTATTATTGTACATTTATGATATCACTGTACATGAATTATATTATTGTACATTAAAATTACTTTACATTAATAATATTACTGTATATTGATAGTACTGTACATTAATGATATTACTGTACATTAGGGATAATATTACTGTACATTAATGACAATATTACTGTACCCCTAATGGGCGGGGCTAAAGTCAGCTTGTTTTCAGACGTAATTTCACCTCGCCGTCACACATGGATGAGGACATACTGACTCTGGAGGTCCAAAATCAGAGAATCATATTACAGGCATATCTTGGACAGCTTTTTGGGGTCCTGTGTCAAATACCAGCTGATACGGGGGCTGAGGAAGCAGGGGAGTGGTCAGCGGGCGTTGAATGAAGTGTGTGTGTGTGTGTGTGTGTGTGTGTGTGTGTGTGTGTGTGTGTGTGTGTGTGTGTGTGTGTGTGTGTGTGTGTGTGTGTGTGTGTGTGTGTGTGTGTGTGTGTGTGTGTGTGTGTGTGTGTAAAACGCTCGCCAGGGATGATGATACTGTTGAGTAGTTGCTTGCTACAAAAAGATAAAGTTGTCGTTCTACAAGGCAAAACTGTCGTCTTTCCCGCAAGTCAAGTCAGTGAATATTGATAGACGGCAAAGTTTAGTTAGTTTATTTGCAAAAAACAACAAAATATTGGGTGATAATAACATGTTTAATAATAATAATGACATGTGACACAGAGTTAAAAAATCCTGGACCGGTATAATGTGCTGTAAACTACAACGCTAACATGACAAAAGCAGTGTTTGAAAAAGTTTACGATGTTACTAGTTTAACAGCAACCATTTTGGAACTCTTTTCTATGATAAATATCTCTCCTGTGAATGATCCAGACTCGCTCCTACTCGCATCTGATCATTGATTGGTCAGTTGACAAGAAGGCGGCCCTAAAAAGCCAATCAATGAGCTTAAAAGGTTCCGCCTGGCACAAGTGTTTGACTTGCCTCCATTCAATAGCAGTGCCTTATTTTTGGACCTTAATACGTGCCTTTTGAGAGAGTGCGGGGGACAACGACATCCATATATTGACCGTATACCTATATTCAACTTGGTATTGTCACTGTCGATATCCGTATCGATGAGCCCACTTTACATTCGAGAGCTCTATCCTCGCATGGCTTATTTGGCTTATTGTTCAGCCATTCCTCGTCGTCCAGTGATACTTGCAAGAGACACTTTTGTACGTTTACTAAGAAACCTTAGCTGCTAGCGTGCTATAGCATAGCGTGCTGCCAAAAGTACAGCTCCATGCATTATCACGATAGCTCTATTGTCGGTATATTTAACTCTAGAATCCTGCAACGCTACATATAGTCCACATTAATGCTGTGATGGGCTTATTTTTCTCAAGCCGCTGCACATCCCTTAAAGTCATTTAGCGCCTCTCAGGGGACGCCGTCTCAGTACTTTGAACCTCCCTGGCCCAGTCCCTGGCCCGTGTGTGCAGCCAGTGCTCGCCAATGAGCTGAAAGCAACTCATTGTCCAGCGCAGCTCTTGAGGCATTGAGAAGTGCGGTTTACACATGTACACATATAGCTCCTCTGCTCCTATTCTGTGGTACCCACCATACTTGTATAAGTATTGGGACCCCAGGGGGCTAATGTAACTCGGGTGTTGTGGATTTCATACTAAAAATACAGAAACTGTACAAATTCAGACGTATCAATTCAGCCAACGTGGAATTGATCTCAGGAGTTGGCGTGACACGGCACGCCCAGACTCCTCCCCCTTTTAAATACTGAAAGTATCCATGTTGTGGCCAATCACAAGACAGTAGGGGTGCTTGTTTCTGGTGTTTGGAGCGATCACGAGCAGATCGAAATTGCTGAAATACGATCAAAAATGGTCAGGCGTCAGGAAGAAGATGGCCAAAACAGACGATTGTTTACGAAGATAGTCGCTGCGACGGTATGGGGGTCTATTAGTGTCCGAGACATGGCTAACTTACCTATCTGTGAAGGCACCATTAATGCTGAAAGGTACATACAGGTTTTGGAGCAACATATGTTGCCATCCAAGCAACGTTATGAGACGCCCCTGCTTATTTTAAAGGATTTGCAAACCACTGTATTCTGTTTTTATTTACGAATTACACAATGTGCCAACTTCACTGGTAGGGGTCCCTGCTTTTTCTCCAAGCCATTATATCATAAAGTTTATTAAAAGACTGTTTGATTACTCAATTTATGATGACAACGCATTAGGGTTGTACGGTATACCAGTATTAGTATAGTACCCCCGCGATACTAATGAATCATAGTGTGTACTAGAGATGTCCAATAATGGCTTTTTTGCCGATATCCGATATTCTGATATTGTCCAACTCTTAATTACCGATTCCGATATCAACCGATTACCGATATATACAGTCGTGGAATTAACACATTATTATGCCTAATTTTGTTGTGATGCCCCGCTGGATGCATTAAACAAGGTAACAAGGTTTTCCAAAATAAATCAACTCAAGTTATGGGAAAAAATGCCAACATGGCACTGCCATATTTATTATTGAAGTCACAAAGTGCATTATTTTTTTTAACATGCCTCAAAAACAGCAGCTTGAAATTTGAGAGGTTGAGGTGGGCGGGGCTGGGGGGGGGCGGGGTTTTGGTAGGGGTTAGCGGGGGGGGGTGTATACTGTAGCGTCCCGAAAGAGTTAGTGCTACACCAATGTTCCCTCTAAGGTGCGCCCGTGCAATTGCGCACTGCTCAAGCGTCCTCTGCGCGCGGCAAATCTATGCCACGCACAAAATCAAATAAAAAAACAAGCGCATAACAATTTTCGACACGACACGGACACGACAGACAAAACAGTTTTCGTCATCATTGTTCAAATATTGTAACGTCTGTCGAGACGCTCTGAGGACATGAATTCCATCCATCACTTTACTGAGCAAAACTCTTTATTGTCGGCCATAAACACATCACCAAAACATTAGTAGAAAAAAGGATATCTAGCAAAACTGGTCATTTTCTGCAGTACAAACCAGAAAAAAGCAACTTTGTTATATCAACAGCAGCCGCTCGCTCTTTCTCGCTTGCGCCAACACATGCACGTATGGCACTTAGCCAGTGATGCGTTTACAGCCACACAAAAAGTCGGACAACTCCAACACCACACATAAAGTGTCATTCCAGGTCGTTACACTATGATTTACCAATCAAATGTGTGCTTATTCTAGGAATCTTAATTTATAAATATCAATCATGAAATGCTGTTAGTATATTAAAAAATACTAATAAAAATATATTTTTTACAAACAGGAAGTTGCAGGAATGTACACATGATCCCCTGCTTACATCTCATTGTGCAACATGTGGATGTTTTAATGGGAACTAAATGCAATGTCTGAAAGGGGTACAAAGTATTTCCAAAGCAGGACCTCCACCCAGACAAACAATACAAGTACACAGTTCATGAAAAACAATATTTTTTGTTATTGTCATTGTAAGTGGGCCTAAACACTTACATTAGAAATGGAAATGACTGCTGTCATTTGATTATAATAACAAGAGAATGTTGTCTGTCTATCTGTGTTGGCCCTGCGATGAGGTGGGGACTTGTCCAGGGTGTACGCCGCCTTCCGCCCGAATGCAGCTGAGATAGGCTCCAGCGACCCCGAAAGGGACAAACGGTAGAAAATGGATGGATGGATGAAGATTGAACTTGTTATTTAGTCAGGTTTGGGACAGGTGTGCTGCTGGTGTAGCCACAGTGTGCACGCCTGATGTTGCTCACATGGGCTCCACTGAATGCTCAGGGAGTTTTTGCGTTTGCTCACACACATGAAAAATTAGAGGGAACATTGGCTGCAAGGGATTCTGGGTATTTGTTGTGTTACGGTGCGGATGTTCGTCATTCTTGTTTGGTGTGGGTTCACAGTGTGGCGCATATTTGTAACAGTGTTATAGTTGTTTATACGGCCACCCTCAGTGTGACCTGTATGGCTGTTGACCAAGTATGATTGGCATTCACTTGTGTGTGTGAAAAGCCGTAGATATTATGTGACTGGGCCGGCACGCAAAGGCAGTGCCTTGAAGGTTTATTGACGCTCTGTACTTCTCCCTACATCCGTGTACACAGCGGCGTTTTAAAAAGTCATACATTTTAGTTTTTGAAACCGATACAAATCATTTTCGATATTACATTTTAAAGCATTTATCGGTCGATAATATCGGACTGCCCATATTATCGGACATCCCTAGTGTGTACTATACCGCCTCTGAAAAGTACCAGTCCCACACCCGCCGGCTGTAAGACATGGCTAGCGGACAGCAGTCAGCAGTGTCTTATCGACTTTAAAATCACTACTCCTTGTCTCCATGGAGACAAGGAGTAGTGCGTTTCTATCAAGTGTCAACCATTTAGAATGTGTGATTGCTATATATGCTTCACTACACACCTCAGCACACCAGAGTCATGATAAAGGATGTATTAAAATGTGTCTATTAGGGGTGTGGGGAAAAAATCGATTCGAATTCAATCCGCCATTCTCACGTTGTACGATTCAGTATCGATTCTCATTTTTCAAACATCGATTTTCTTTTTCTTTTATGGTATTTTTATTTTTTATTGATCAATCCAACAAAACAATACACAGCAATACCATAACAATGCAATCCAATTCCAAAACCAAACCCGACCCAGCAACACTCAGGACAGCAATAAACAGAGCAATTGAGAGGAGACACAAACACGACACAGAACTATCCAAAAGTAGTGAAACAAAAATGAATATTATCAACAACAGTATCAATATTACTTACAATTTAAACGTAGCAGTGATTAAAAATCCCTCATTGACATTATCATTAGACATTTATAAAAAAAATAATAATAAAAATACAAATGAATCGAAAAAAAATCGATTTATAATCGAATCGTGACCCCAAGAATCAATATTGAATCCAATCGTGGGACACCCAAAGATTCGCAGCCTTAGTGTCTATAGTTGACAAATTCAAGACTTCATGTCCGATCATTAACCGTTTTGACGATCAATTTATTGTGAAACACCGTACTCATATGTGAATGAAGCGCATACTTACTCAACAGCCATACATGTCACACTAAGGGTGGCCGTATGAACAACGCCAACACTGTCATAAACATGTGCCACATTTTGAAACCACACTAAACAACAATGACAAACACATTTTGGGAGAATATTTGCACCGCAACACAACATAAACACTACAGAACAAATTCCCAGAATTCCCTGCAGCACCAACTCTTCTGGGACGCTACAATATAAACAAACGCCATTGGTGGATCTACACCCAACATCCACTGTAATGATACCAAGTACAATAGCGTATCCAGTCGATACTACTATGATTACATCGATATTGTTTAGCATCACAAAAATCTTCTTTCGTTTTTAAAACAATTATATTATATTTTTAAACTCAGGAAATATGTTCCTGGACACATGAGGACTTTGAATTGTAAGGTATACCGGTATTAGTATAGTACCGCGATACTAATGAATCATATACACTACTTTACCGCCTCTAAAAAGTACAGAGGAATAGCTAAACATGCTTTACTACACACCGTAGCTCACCGGCGTCATAATGTAAACAAACGCCTTTGGTGGATCTACACCTAACATCCACTGTAATGATACCAAGTACATGAGCGTATCTAGTTGATACTACTATGATTACATCGATATTTTTTAGCATTACAAAATAAATCTTCTTTTGTTTTTTTAATCCAACTTTTTTTATTGGCATTTTCAAATACAGAAAAAAGTGCAAGTCGAAACAGTACAATTTTAAAGTCAGAAAATTCTTCACACCCTTTCCCTTAAAACCCAAATCCCCACCCACCCTCCCACCCCACTCAGGTCACACCAACAAGGGACATATGGCACAATCATATAACAAGTAAGACGACAAAGACAGACATCCTCGCATACACACACACATACGAGGCCAGAGACAGACAAACAGGCTGAAAGGAGAGAAAGGGAGAAAATAAAATAAAAATAAAATAAAATACAATTAAATTAAAATAATAATAATAAATAAAAGGGAGATTATTCCTCATCTGCGTCTGGGGTTAAATCAAGAGAGTTGACATACAGCAAGAAAGGACTCCATGAGCTTTCAAACGCTTGAGCCGAGCCTTTTAGCGAAAACCTAAGTTTTTCTAGTTTTAGATTGTAGAGAACCTTCTTTTGTTTTTTTAAAAGTTATATTATGTCTATAAACTCAGGAAATACGTCCCTGGACACATGAGGACTTTAAATATGACCAATGTATGATCCTGTAACTACTCTGTATCGGATTGATACCCAAATTTGTGGTATCATCCAAAAATAATGTAAAGTATCTAACAACAAAACAATAAATGATTATTACATTTTAACAGAAGTGTAGATAGAACATGTTGAAACCGAAAGTAAGCAGATATTAACAGTAAATGAACAAGTAGATTAATGATTCAATTTATACTTGTCCTTAAAGGCCTACTGAAAGCCACTACTACCGACCACGCAGTCTGATAGTTTATATATCAATGACGAAATCTTAACATTGCAACACATGCCAATACGGCCGGGTTAACTTATAAAGTGCAATTTTAAATTTCCCGAGAAACTTCCGGTTGAAAACGTCTATGTATGATGACGTTTGCACGTGACGTCAATGGTTGAAGCGGAAGTATTGGGACACATTGTATCCCAATACAAACAGCTCTGTTTTCATCGCAAAATTCCACAATATTCTGGACATCTGTGTTGGTGAATCTTTTGCAATTTGTTTAATGAACAGTGAAGACTGCAAAGAAGAAAGCTGTAGGTGGGATCGGTGTATTAGCGGCTGACTGCAGCAACACAACCAGGAGGACTTTGACTTGGATAGCAGACGCGCTATCCGACGCTAGCCGCCGACCGCATCGATGATCGGGTGAAGTCCTTCATCGCGCCGTCGATCGCTGGAACGCAGGTGAGCACGGGTGTTGATGAGCAGATGAGGGCTGGCGTAGGTGGATAGGTAATGTTTTTAGCATAGCTCTGTGAGGTCCCATAGCTAAGTTAGCTTCAATTGCGTCGTTAGCAACAGCATTGTTAAGCTTCGCCAGGCTGGAAAGCATTAACTGTGTGGTTACAGGTCCATGGTTTAAAGGCCTACTGAAATGATTTTTTTTTATTTAAACGGGAATAGCAGATCCATTCTATGTGTCATACTTGATCATTTCGCGATATTGCCATATTTTTGCTGAAAGGATTTAGTAGAGAAAATCGACGATAAAGTTCGCAACTTTTGCTCGCTGATAAAAAAAAGCCTTGCCTGTACCGGAAGTAGCGTGACGTCACAGGAGCTAGGATTCCTCACAATTCCCCGTTGTTTACAATGGAGCGAGAGAGATTCGGACCGAGAAAGTGACGATTACCCCATTAATTTGAGCGAGGATGAAAGATTCGTAGATGAGGAACGTTACAGTGAATGACTTGAGAGGCAGCGATGGACGTATCTTTTTTTCACTCTGACCGTAACTTAGGTACAAGCTGGCTCATTGGATTCCACACTCTCTCCTTTTTCTATTGTAGATCACAGATTTGTATTTTAAACCACCTCGGATACTATATCCTCTTGAAAAGGAGAGTCGAGAACACGAAATGGACATTCAGTGCCTTTTATCTCCACGACAATACATCGGCGAAATGCTTTAGCTACGAGCTAACGTGATAGCATCTTGCTTTAACTGCATATAGAAACAAAAGAAATAAACCCCTGACTGGAAGTATAGATAGAAAATCAACAATACTATTAAACCGTGGACATGTAAATACACGGTTAATGCTTTCCAGGCTGGCGAAGGTTAACAATGCTGTGCTAACGACGCCATTGAAGCTAACTTAGCAACCGGACTGCACAGAGCTATGCTAAAAACATTAGCTCTCCACCTACGCCAGCCAGCCCTCATTTGCTCACCTGCGTTCCAGCGATCGGCAGAAGGACGATGCGTTTGGCGGCCCGGAGACGTAGGAAGTCAAGGTGAAGTCGGCGGCTAGCGCTCCAACAAAGTCCTCCTGGTTGTGTTGCTGTAGTCCGCTGCTAATACACCGATCCCACCTACAACTGTCTTCTTTGCAGCCTTCATTGTTCATTAAAAAAATTGCAAAAGATGTCCAGAATACTGTGGAATTATGAAATGAAAACAGAGCTTTTTGTATAGGATTCTACGGGGTACCATAACTTCCGTTACTCGGACTTCGTCACGCGCATACGTCATCATACCACGATGTTTCAGCCGGATATTTCCCGGGAATTTTAAAATGTCACTTTATAAGTTAACCCGGCCGTATTGGCATGTGTTGCAATGTTAAGATTTCATCATTGATGTATAAACTATCAGACTGCGTGGTCGGTAGTAGTGGCTTTCAGTAGGCCTTTAATAGTATTGTTGATTTTCTGTCTATCCTTCCAGTCAGGGGCTTATTTCTTGTGTTTCTATCTGCATTTAAGCACGATGCTATCACGTTAGCTCCGTAGCTAAAGAGCTTCGCCGATGTATTGTTGTGGAGATAAAAGTCACTGA
Organism: Entelurus aequoreus; assembly: GCF_033978785.1. Taxonomy (NCBI): domain Eukaryota; kingdom Metazoa; phylum Chordata; class Actinopteri; order Syngnathiformes; family Syngnathidae; genus Entelurus; species Entelurus aequoreus. The sequence goes on from NC_084750.1 coordinate 5,578,001, forward strand.
ATGTCCATTTCGCGTTCTCGACTCTCATTTTCAAGAGGATATAGTATCCGAGGTGGTTTAAAATACAAATCCGTGATCCACAATAGAAAAAGGAGAGAGTGTGGAATCCAATGAGCCCTTGTACCTAAGTTACGGTCAGAGCGAAAAAAGAAAGTCCTGCACTGTACTCTAGTCCTTCACTCTCACGTTCCTCATCCACGAAACTTTCATCCTTGCTCAAATAATGGGGTAATCGTCGCTTTCTCGGTCCGAATCGCTCTCGCTGCTGGTGTAAACAATGGGGAAATGTGAGGAGCTCCACAACCTGTGACGTCACGCTACTTCCGGTACAGGCAAGGCTTTTTTTTATCAGCGACCAAAAGTTGCGAACTTTATTGTCGATGTTCTCTACTAAATCCTTTCAGCAAAAATATGGCAATATCGCGAAATGATCAAGTGTGACACATAGAATGGATCTGCTATCCCCGTTTAAATAAGAACATTTCATTTCAGTAGGCCTTTAATAATGTTGACAAAATAATAGAATGAGAAATTACACAATATGTTACTGCAAAGTCTTTGTTTGTTTACTTACTACTAAAAGACAAGTTGTATGGTATGTTCAATATTTTATTTAAGGACAAACTTGCAATAATAAAAATATGTTTAATGGACCGTAAGATTTTTTTTGTGAAAATAAAGCCAATAATAAAAAAAAAATTGTGGTCCCCTTTATTTAGAAAAGTACCGAAAAATACCGAAATATTTTGGTACCGGTACCAAAATATTGGTATCGGGACAACATTACAACACATTAAATCATTAAATACACGTCGTCACCGCAACATCTCTCCTCCCTTCAAGGGACAATTACAGCCTGCGGGGGGGGCGGCCAATTAAAGGCGTAGAAGTCCGAGGCAAGATTGAAGATGAATCGCAGGCCTTGAATGTGGAGAAGTACTTGTCGGTGTCATCACTGAAGGTCGGTGACCTAACCGCCATGTTGCGACATCAACCGTGTGAAGAAATGGGCCAACCGTCGACTTGGGAGTGCTCGCACAAAAGCCATCGCCCTGACAACTTGCTTTCACGCCGTCTGACTGAGAGCTGAGGTTTGATGCCCTGCTTCCAGCACGGACACACACTCCACACAGTTACTGACAGAAACTCAAGTGGGCAATCAGACGGCTTTCTCTGCTGGCGTTTGCCGGTTGCCGTGGTGACGCCGACTGCTGAATTAGCCCTGGCGGGAGACGCGAGCAACGTCGCTTGAAGTCCGCCGTGTCTTTCAAACGAGAGTGACTCGTGTCGGGATGACTTCATATGTTAGACCGATCGTCAATCTTTTAATTGTGTTCGGTTCTGCGCTCCTGTTTCCGTGCCAGCATTGATGGCGCAGAATATCAGAGGTGACGTCATGCTGCTCTTCTGGGGACTCAAAAGCGCCTCTGCTGGTTGCTTTCCAGTAGGGCACCCCATTTTTTTTTTGGCTTCAATCAATTTGACATGATTATGCTCCCAGGAGGCACAAACACTCAATGCCAGGGCCCTTCAACATCTTCCAGGCCGAGGACCCCTAAACTGAGGAGAGAAAAAGCAGGGACCCCTACTTTTATATTTTCTACAGAACCCAAAACCAGTGAAGTTGGCACATTGTGTAATTCGTAAATAAAAACAGAATACAGTGATTTGCAAATCCTTAAAAATAAGCAGGGGCGTCCATCATAACGTTGCTTGGATGGCAACATATGTTGCTCCAAAACCTGTATGTACCTTTCAGCAATAATGGTGCCTTCACAGATAGGTAAGTTAGCCATGCCTTGGGCACTGATACACCCCCATACCATCACGGATGCTGGCTTTTGAACTTTGCGCATAGAACAATCCGGATGGTTCTTTTCCTCTTTGTTCAAGAGGACACGACGTCCACGGTTTCCAAAAACAATTTGAAAAGTGGACTCGTCAGGCCACAGAACACTTTTACACATTGCATCAGTCCATCTTAGATGAGCTTCGGCCCAGCGAAGCCGGCGGCGTTTCTGGGTGTTGTTGATAAATGGCTTTCGCTTTGCATGGTACAGTTTCAACTTGCACTTACAGATGTAGCGTCGAACTCTAGTTACTGACAGTGGTTTTCTGAAGTGTTCCTGAGCCCATGTGGTGATATCCTTTACACACTAATGTCGGTTTTTGATGCAGTACCTCCTGAGGGATCGAAGGTCACGGGCATTCAATGTTACGTGCAGTGATTTCTCCAGATTCTCGGAAACTTTTGATGCTATAACAGACCTTAGATGATGAAATCCCTCACTTCCTTCCAATAGCAATGTTGTTCTTAAACTGTTCGACAATTTGCTCACGCATTTGTTGACAAAGTGGAGACCCTCGCCCCATCCTTGTTTGTGAATGACTGAGCATTTCATGGAAGCTGCTTTTATACCCAAACATGGCACCCACCTGTTCCCAATTAGCCTGTTCCCCTGTAGGATGTTCCAAATAAGTGTTTGATGAGCATTCCAAAACTTTCTCAGTCTTTTTTGCCACTTGTGCCAGCTCTTTAGAAACATGTTGCAGGCATCACATTCCAATGAGATAATATTTGCAAAAAATGAACGTTAAGTATCTTGTCTTTGCAGTCTATTCAATTGAAGATAGGTTGAAAAGTATTTGCAAATCATTGTATTCTGCTTTTAATTACGATTTACACAACGTGCCAACTTCACTGGTTTTGGGGTTTGTACAAAATGATGACTGTATTTTTACATTCAACTGGTCCCAATTGTACTTTGTTGCAGTGCAATACTAACACTAGTCAAATATGATGGTGCCATTGCTGCTAATGTGAGCCCAGGCGCATGTGAGTCAACACACACACGGAGCACTTACAAGCAGAAACATTGTGGAGAAAGGAAATAGTTTGGCTTGAAAACTAACGATAAAGGTTTAAGCTATAAACACTGAAGCGCTACATTGCAAGCGGTGCTTTAAAACATAGCTAGCTAGCGGCTAACGCCCATCCATAGTGTTTTAGCTACTTCTAAATCAGTAATCCTGGCCTCCCATGGCGACAAATAAAGTAAGTTTCGTACAAGTACCATTATCACTGCAGGACGAGGAATAGCTAAACATGCTTCACTACACACCGTAGGCGGATACAATAGCTAACCGCTAACAGCAAGCTAGCGCTCCTCAATATAAACAAATGTGTGGATCAATAAAAATATTGACTGTAATGAAACCAAGAGTGTATATAGTCAATACTACAATGATTTAGGGTTGTAAGGTATACCGGTATTTGTCTAGTACCGCGATACTAATGAATCATATACGGTACTATACCGCCTCTAAAAAGTACAGAGGAATAGCTAAACCTGCTTTACTACACACCGTAGCTCACCGGCGTCACAATGTAAACAAACGCCTTTGGTGGATCTACACCTAACATCCACTGTAATGATACCAAGTACATAAGCATATCTAGTTGATACTACTATGATTACATCGATATTTTTTAGCATTACAAAATAAATCTTCTTTTGTTTTTTTTAAATTCATATGTTTATAAACTCAGGAAATACGTCCCTGGACACATGAGGACTTTGAATATGACCAATGTATGATCCTGTAATGACTTGGTATCGGATTGATACCCAAATTTGTGGTATCATCCAAAACTAATGTAAAGTATCAAACAACAGAAGAAAAAGTGATTATTACATTTTAACAGTGTAGATAGAACATGTTAAAAGAGAACATAACCAGTAAATGAACAAGTAGATTAATAATTCATTTTCTACCACTTGTCCTTAATAATGTTGACAAAATAATAGAATGATAAATGACACAACATGTTACTGCATACATCAGCAGCTAAATTAGGAGCCTTTGTTTGTTTACTTACTACTAAAAGACAAGTTGTCTAGTATGTTCACTATTTTATTTAAGGACAAAATTGCAATAAGAAACATATGTTTAATGTACCCTAAGATTTTTTGTTAAAAATAAAGCCAATAATGCTATTTTTGTGGTCCCCTTTATTTAGAAAAGTATCGAAAAGTATCAAAATAAATTTTGGTATCGGTACCAAAATAATGGTATCGGGACAACACTACAATGATTACATCAATTTTTTTTTTTATCACAAAATCTTTTCTTTTGTGATTGTTTATAAAGTCATGAAATACGTCCCTGGACACATGAGAGCTTTAATTATGACCAATGATCCTGTAACTACTTGGTAATTTACGGTATCATCCAAAACTAATGTAAAGTATCAAACAAGGGAAAACTAAGTGATTATTACATTTGAACAGAAGTGTAGATAGAACATGTTAAAACCAACAGAAAGTGAGCAGATATTAACAGTAAATGAACAAGTAGATGAATAATTTTGACAAAATAATAGAATGATAAATGACACAATATGTTACTGCATACATCTGCAGACTAATTAGGAGCCTTTGTTCGTTAACTTACTACTAAAAAAGTTGTGCTGGTAATTGTGACGTATCATGTTATAATTGTAAATATTTTGGAAACAAACTCAAACCATAACCATAGTACAATGTTTCTTAACTATAGGGCCCGCTGTTGGAGTCCATACAGGCCGCAACAGTATTCATCTGTAATACACTTTTCCACCACTTGTGGCAGTAATGGCAATATCAAACAAACAGAAGAAGTCTGCAGATAAAGTCATCGAGAAGTTTCTTCAGCGCAAAAATTATGACTGAAGTGGTCAAGATGTATTTTCATTTGCACTTTAATTGTATTGACAGTTTATTTAAAGGCCTACTGAAATGAAATGTTTTTATTTAAACGGGGATAGCAGATCCATTCTATGTGTAATACTTGATCATTTCGCGATATTGCCATATTTTTGCTGAAAGTATTTAGTAGAGAACAACGACGATAAAGTTCGCAACTTTTGGTCGCTGATAAAAAAAAAGCCTTGCCTGTACCGGAAGTAGCGTGACGTCAGAGGAGGAAGGGCTGCTCACATTTCCCCATTGTTTATAATGCAGGGAGAGCGATTCGGACCGAGAAAGCGACGATTACCCCATTAATTTGAGCGAGGATGAAAGATTCGTGGATGAGGAATGTGAGAGTGAAAGATTAGAGTGCAGTGCAGGACGTATCTTTTTTCGCTCTGACCGTAACTTAAGTACAAACTGGTTCATTGGATTCCACACTTTCTCCTTTTTCTATTGTGGATCACGGATTTGTATTTCAAACCACCTCGGATACTATATCCTCTTGAAAATGAGAGTCGAGAACGCGAAATGGACATTCACAGTGACTTTTATCTCCACGACAATACATCGGTGAAGCACTTTAGCTACTGAGCTAACGTGATAGCATCGGGCTTAACTGCATATAGAAACAAAACAAATAAACCCCTGACTGGAAGGATAGACAGAAGATCAACAATACTACCAAACTCTGGACATGTAAGTACACGGTTAATGCTTTCCAGCTTGGCAAAGCTTAGCAATGCTATTGCTAACGACGCCATTGAAGCTAACTTAGCTACGGAACCTCGACAGAGCTATGCTAAAAACATTAGCTCTGCACCTACGCCAGCCCTCATCTGCTCATCACGACCCGTGCTCACCTGCGTTCCAGCGATCGACGGTATGACGAAGGACTTCACCCGATCACTGATGCGGTTGGCGGCCCGTGGACGGAGGAAGTCAAGATGAGGTCGGCAGCTAGCGCGTCTGCTATCCATTTCAAAGTCCTCCTGGTTGTGTTGCTGTAGTCCGCTGCTAATACACCGATCTCACCTACAACTTTCTTCTTTGCAGTCTCCATTGTTCATTAAACAAATTGCAAAATGTTCACCAACACAGATGTCCAGAATACTGTGGAATTTTGAGATGAAAACAGAGCTTTTTGTATTGGATTCAATGGGCTCCGAATACTTCCGTTTCAACCATTGACATCACACGCAAACGTCATCATATCGAAACGTTTTCAGCCGGAAGTTTGCCGGGAAATTTAAAATTGCACTTTATAAGTTAACCCGGCCGTATTGGCATGTGTTGCAATGTTAAGATTTCATCATTGATATATAAACTATCAGACTGCGTGGTCGGTAGTAGTGGGTTTCAGTAGGCCTTTAAGAAACATACATATTATTAATGATAATTGTGCTATAACTGTATTCAATATATCATTATTTTCCATCAGTCTTTATGAGTCCCTTCTTTTGCAGTACATTGATTAGTATTTATTTTGTAATCAGCCTTACCGAAGCCTTGATTGAATGTTTTGTGATGAACACATGCTTTCACATCATATGACAAGGTTTATGTTGTACAACTGTTAGATTCAATTATTAAAATACCATTAAAATCAAGGTTAAAAGGACTAATTCAGTGTTAATAGTTGAAAAGTTGGGCGGCTCTAATATGTTCACTATCTTATTTCAATACAACCGAAACGTATGTTTCCTGTATCACTGTGTGGGTTCCCTCCGGGTACTCCGGCTTCCTCCCACCTCCAAAGACATGCACCTGGGGATAGGTTGATTGGCAACACTAAATTGGCCCTGGTGTGTGAATGTGAGTGTGAATGTTGTCTGTCTATCTGTGTTGGCCCTGCGATGAGGTGGCGACTTGTCCAGGGTGTACCCCGCCTTCCGCCCGATTGTAGCTGAGATAGGCTACAGCACCCCCCGCGACCCCAAAAGGGACAAGCGGTAGAAAATGGATGGATGGACATGTTTTATTTTGAAAAGTATGCTGCTCAAATTAACATTAGCCCCAGTGACTTTATGGAGATTCCATGGATTGGATGAGCTACAACCAGGAAGAGGGTTTCAAAGTTGGAAACAGGAAGTGAGTATAGAAGTGTGAGGCTGCAGGGCCGAGTGCGTGTGACTTCACACTGTAGCAGCTGGTAGAGTTCCTCTCTCCTCCGTCAAGTGCTAAGTGATGGAGCCCCGCTGTCGTCTTGTGGCCAGAAGACGCCCAGCTGGACTTTGCGCCTACGACCGGGGATGACTTTGTCAACTTCCTCCGCGCGTCAGGTCAAGTGAGGTGCTTCTGCTCTTTCAAAAGCAAAACCGAAAGTGAACGCTCTTCCACCATCAAGACTACAGCAATACAGTTTGTGCACGTTTAGATTGGGGAAAGACCTTAACGCAGACCTCGGCAAAAATATGTCCCGTTATGATTTTCAATCCTGCCCGCCAGACGTTCTACATAATTTTTTGTACCTTTAACATCAAAACTGTCGCCGCCATTTTGATGTGCAGTGCTACCGTAAGTCTTGAACTACAGAAAGTATTTCAATGGTCGAAATCTGCGCTTTTGAGTAGAGATGTCCGATAATTTCGGACTGCCGATATTATCGGCCGATAAATGCTTTAAAATGTAATATCGGAAATTATCGGTATCGGTTTCAAAATGTAAAATGTATGACGTTTTAAAACGCCGCTGTACGGAGTGGTACATGGACGTAGGGAGAAGTAAAGAGCAGTTGCGTCTCCCAGTCATACTTGCCAACCCTCCCGATTTTCCCGGGTGACTCCCGAATTTTAGTGCCCCTCCCGAAAATCTCCCGGGGCAACCATTCTCCCGAATTTCTCCCGATTTCCACCCAGACAACAATATTGGGGGCGTGCCTTATGCGTGCCGGCCCAATCACATAACATCTACGGCTTTTCACACACACAAGTGAATGCAATGCATACTTGGTCAACAGCCATACAGGTCACACCGAGGGTGTCCGTATAAACAACTTTAACACTGTTACAAATATGCGCCACACTGTGAACCCACACCAAACAAGAATGACAAACACATTTCGGGAGAACATCCGCACCGTAACACAACATAAACACAACAGAACAAATGCCCAGAACCCCTTGCAGCACTAACTCTTCCGGGACGCTACAATGTACACCCCCCGCTACCCGCTACCCCCTACCCCACCCCGCCCACCTCAACCTCCACATGCTCTCTCAGGGAGAGCATGTCCCAAATTCCAAGCTGCTGTTTTGAGGCATGTTAAAAAAAATAATGCACTTTGTGACGTTAATAATAAATATGGCAGTGCCATGTTGGCATTTTTTTCCATAACTTGAGTTGATTTATTTTGGAAAACCTTGTTACATTGTTTAATGCATCCAGCGGGGCATCACAACAAAATTAGGCATAATAATGTGTTAATTCCACGACTGTATATATCGGTATCGGTTGATATCGGAATCGGTAATCAAGAGTTGGACAATATCGGATATCGGCAAAAAAGCCATTATCGGACATCTCTACTTTTGAGTGTTATACGAGTTATTACGGTAATCTACGTCACAGCAGCTCCGACCAGGAACAAACCGGAGTGGTTGGGGTTTAAAGTTAAAGTTAAAGTCCCAACGATAGTCACACACACACACTAGGTGTGGTGAAATTATCCTCTGCATTTGACCCATCCCCATGTTCACCCCCTCAGAGGTGAGGGGAGCAGTGAGCAGCAGCCTGTGGCCGCGCTCGGGAACCATTTGGTGATTTAACCACCAATTCCAACCCTTGATGATGACTGAAGGGAGGCAATGGGTCCCATTTTTATAGACTCGGTTTGAACTTTGAACTCACGACCTTCCAGTCTCAGGGCGGACACTCTAACCACAAGGCCACTGGGCAAGTTTTTTTTTTCCAGAGCAGACAGCCCGAAACGTGTGTGTCAGAAACAGATGCGGAACCAAATTTTTACATGATAACATATCATATTGTAGGTGTTTATTACACTTTGTATTTGTAATTTGCAGTTTTTTTACATTTTTGTTTTGCTTGATTGTAAAACACGCACAACTATCGAGGAGCTGGTCTGAGAAGTAAAGGAGGAGCAATGTTTATGTTGGTAATATTCAGTGTTTTATTGTTCATAGTTAATCATGTAAATCCCACTTTCTTTATTTTCATGTACATTTTAGGTGTACATGACAACAGAAACAGAACAGAAAAAAAAGTGATTATTACATTTTAACAGAAGTGTATATAGAACCAGTTTAAACAGGAAGTAAGCAGATATTAACAGTAAATGAACAAGTAGATTAATAATTAATTTTCTATAACTTGTCCTTGATAATGTTGACAAAATAATAGAATGATGAATTATACAATATGTTACTGCATACGTCAGCAGACTAATTAGGAGTCTTTGTTTGTTTACTTACTATTAAAGGACAAGTTGTCTAGTATGTTCACTATTTCATTGAAGGACTGCACTGCAATAAGAAACATATGTTTAATGTACCCTAAGATTTTTTGTTAAAATAAAGCCAATAATGCAATTTTTTGTGGTTCCCTTTACTTAGAAAAGTACTGAAAATTACCGAAATCATTTTAATACCGGTACCGGTACCAAAATATTGGTATAGTTACAACACTACTTCCTGTGTTACCAGAGATCAGGCGACTTTGTTCATGCAACCAACCTTGCTTCCACCTTTTTTATTGATATCGACTACCCGTCTATCACAATATATGTTGATATCGTTTAATCGCCCAGCTCTACGTGGGACCGTATCACTGCTTATGTTGCATAAGGCATGGATGCTTCAGTATTGTTTGTTGCCGATACTGGTCATGTTTTTGTAGTATCGCAGCATGGACCACCAAATCTGAAGAAAGGTATCACATTATCTTTACAGTCCGCGCCATTCCGACAGCAGTTAAATGTGATGCAAAATTGACTTTTCTACAAAAACACTTTTCCACTTTGCATCAGTCCATCTTAGATGAGCTCGGGCACAGTGAAGCCGGCGGCATTTCTGGGTGTTGTTGATAAATGGCTTTCGCTTTGCATAGTATAGTTTTAACTTGCACTTAGAGGTGTAGCGATCAATTGTAGATACTGACAGTGGTTTTCTGAAGTGTTCCTGAGTCCATGTGGTGATATCCTTTACACACCAATCTCGGTTTTTGATGCAGATCCACCTGAGGGATCGAAGGTCATGGGCATTCAATGTTGCTGAAACAAGCACGGCTGAAAACCAAGACAATGCCAAGCCACATTCTGTACGTGTTACAACAGTGTGGCTTAGTAGTAAAAGAGTGCGGGTACTAGACTGAAAAGCTTCAAAAACGGGTCTCCTCACTTCCCAAACGTTTATTGGGTGTTGTTAAAAGGAAAGGCCATGTAACAAAGCGGTAAAAATGCCCCTGCGCCAACTTTTTTGCAATTCTCAAACTGTGGTACTTGCACCACTATTGGTACACGGGCTCCATCTAGTGGTACGCCAAAGAATCCATCCATTTTCTACCGCTTGTCCCGTTCGGGGTCGCCGGGGGTGCTGGAGCCTATCTCAGCTGCTTCGGGCGGAAGGCGGGGTACTCACCTCATTAAAGGCCTACTGAAACCCACTACTACCGACCACGCAGTCTGATAGTTTATATATCAATGAGGAAATCTTAACATTGCAACACATGCCAATACGGCCGGGTTAGATTAGTAAAGTGCAATTTTAAATTTCCCGCGAAATATTCTGCTGAAAAGGGGAGATGAACGGTACTTTGGGCGGTGGGATTGAGTGTGTTGTGCGGGTGTTTGATTTGTATTGGCGGGTTATATGGACGGGAGGGGGGAGGTGTTTGTTATGTGGGATTCATTTGTGGCATATTAAATATAAGCCTGGTTGTGTTGTGGCTAATAGAGTATATATATGTATTGTGTTTATTTACTGTTTTAGTCATTCCCAGCTGAATATCAGGTCCCACCCGCCTCTCACAGCATTTTCCCTGTCTGAATCGCTTCCACTGCCCTCTAGTCCTTCACTCGCACTTTCCTCATCCACAAATCTTTCATCCTCGCTCAAATTAATGGGGAAATCGTCGCTTTCTCTGTCCGAATCGCTCTCGCTACTTGTGGCCATGATTGTAAACAATGTGCAGATGTGAGGAGCTCCACAACCTGTGACGTCACGCTACTTCCGGTACAGGCAAGGCTTTTTTTATCAGCGAACAAAAGTTGCGAACTTTATCGTCAATGTTCTCTACTAAATCCTTTCAGCAAAAATATGGCAATATCGCGAAATGATTAAGTATGACACATAGAATGGATCTGCTATCCCCCTTTAAATAAGAAAATCTCATTTCAGTAGGCCTTTAAATATTCAAAACACAGTGTTACTGTTCCAACTGTGTGTAAAACTATGAAATATACTTGTTAAATAAAAGCTCTGCCTTGTTTTTAATGAATGCCAAAGCCTAGTACGCTACTGTATTTTATCGTCGGCCATTATGGAGGTACTTGGAGAGCTGAGTATTTTCTGAGGTGCTACTTGGTGAAAAAAGTTTGAGAACCACTTATCTACACAACAGAAGAATACGTTTATTGCATTTGAACTAAAGTGTGGATAATAGTAGTAGTTTTGAGAAAATAATACAACTGGAAATGAGGCGATATGTTGCCACATTAGGAACTTTTGTACCCCTTCAAATAAATCCGTTATTATTTACGTGCCAAATATTATTGCACAAGGCTGCAATGTGTCACGATGTACACTACCGTTCAAAAGTTTGGGGTCACCCAAACAATTTTGTGGAATAGCCTTCATTTCTAAGAACAACAATAGACTGTCGAGTTTCAGATGAAAGTTCTCTTTTTCTGGCCATTTTGAGCGTTTAATTGACCCCACAAATGTGATGCTCCAGAAACTCAATCTGCTCAAAGGAAGGTCAGTTTTGTAGCTTCTGTAACGAGCTAAACTGTTTTCAGATGTGTGAACATGATTGCACAAGGGTTTTCTAATCATCAATTAGCCTTCTGAGGCAATGAGCAAACACATTGTACCATTAGAACACTGGAGTGATAGTTGCTGGAAATGGGCCTTTATACACCTATGTAGATATTGCACCAAAAACCAGACATTTGCAGCTAGAATAGTCATTTACCACATTAGCAATGTATAGAGTGTATTTCTTTAAAGTTAAAGGCCTACTGAAACCCACTACTACCGACCAAGCAGTCTGATAGTTTATATATCAATGATGAAATCTTAACATTGCAACACATGCCAATACGGCCTGGTTAACTTATAAAGTGCAATTTTAAATTTCCCGGGAAATATCCGGCTGAAAACGTCTCGGTATGATGACGTTTGCACGTGATGTCACGGATTGTGTGGAAGTATTGGGACACCATTGTGTCCCAATACAAACAGCGTCTGTTTTCATCGCAAAATTCCACAGTATTCTGGACATCTGTGTTGGTGAATCTTTTGCAATTTGTTTAATGAACAATGGAGACAGCGAAGAAGAAAGCTGTAGGTGGGATCGGTGTATTAGCGGCTGGCTACAGCAACACAACCAGGAGGACTTTGAGTTGGATAGCAGACGCGCTATCCGACTCTAGCCGCCGACCGCACCGATGATCGTGGTGAAGTCCTCTGTCGCGCCGTCGATCGCTGGAACGCAGGTGAGCACGGGTGGTGATGAGCAGATGAGGGCTGGCGTAGGTGGAGAGCTAATGTTTTTAGCATAGCTCGGTCGAGGTCCCGTAGCTAAGTTAGCTTCAATGGTGTCGTTAGCAACAGCATTGCTAAGTTTCGCCAGGCATTAACAGTGTGGTTACAGGTCCAGGGTTTAGTTCAGTGTCTCCTGATAGTAGAAGTAATAGTACTATTGTTGATCTTCGGTCTATCCTTCCAGTCAGGGGTTTATTTCTTTTGTTTCTATCTGCATTTAAGCACAATGCTATCACGTTAGCTCCGTAGCTAAAGTGCTTCACCGATGTATTGTCGTGGAGATAAAAGTCACTGTGAATGTCCATTTCGCGTTCTCGACTCTCATTTTCAAGAGGATATAGTATCCGAGGTGGTTTAAAATACAAATCCGTGATCCACAATAGAAAAAGGAGAGAGTGTGGAATCCAATGAGCCAGCTTGTACCTAAGTTACGGTCAGAGCGAAAAAAGATACGTCCTGCACTGCACTCTAGTCCTTCACTCTCACGTTCCTCATACACAAATCTTTCATCCTCGCTCAAATTAATGGGGTAATCGTCGCTTTCTCGGTCCGAATCTCTCTCGCTGCATTGTAAACAATGGGGAAATGTGAGGAGCCTTTCAACCTGTGACGTCACGCTACTTCCGGTACAGGCAAGGCTTTTTTTTTATCAGCGATCAAAAGTTGCGACCTTTATCGTCGATGTTCTCTACTAAATCCTTTCAGCAAAAATATGGCAATATCACGAAATGATCAAGTATGACACATAGAATGGATCTGCTATCCCTGTTTAAATTTAAAAAAATCATTTCAGTAGGCCTTTAAGACTAGTTAAAGTTATCTTCATTGAAAAGTCCATTGCTTTTCCTTCAAAAATAAGGACATTTCAATGTGACCCCAAACTTTTGAACGGTAGTGTACATGTTTGGCCATACCGCATAAGTAACACAATCCTCTTCTTGACAACTTCAGGATGCCCTGCGGCAAACACATTGGGAGTTGCTGTACCTAATGCTGTGACCACTGAGCGCAGTTGGTAGTTGTCGTTTAAGACATTTAAAAAAAACTACTTTCTCTTTCGATTTGGAACTTTTGAAGTGTCGAGCTTACCTTGATGAGACTGCTGCGTCGCGGTATCTGGCCCTCCCTGGCAGGGGACTCGGAGCTGGAGCCCCTTTGCGCCCTCCTGGCCGGGTCCGGCTGGGTGCAGCTCCCGTTAGACAGCGGCTCTCCTCCCCGGCGCGCCTCCGGGCTCCCCGCGGCGGAGACCGGTGCACCCGCGCGCTTGCTCGGTCCAAATTCCGCCATGGTGCGACGACTCGTACGTTGGCTTCAGACGCGGCGCGGCGAGGAGCCTTGCACGCAGGCTGCACACGCTTGGAAAGGTGCCATCTTGCAGGGAGGGCAGCCGGCGACTGCGAGGCAGGAAGGGAAGGAAGGAAACTTCTCGCTCTCTTTCACGCCGCCCTCCTCGACTCCTCCGCCGAACCTTGAAGAACACAACAAGTGCCCCACCTTCCAGACATCAGCTGCCAATCGGACCACCCACCTGCTGAACCTTCATTTGTACACATGTCCGCTGCTTAAAGGGCCCACGCATGTCATAAGGAAATAGGATGTGGGATGTCGCAACGATACACGAATGTAAACATAGATAAACATTCAAATCAGTAGTTACTAACAGTTTCTGTCACGCTCTCCTAAGAAGGGCCGAGATCCAGGTAAATACTCCCATGCTTTTATTTTGAAGCAGGAAATCAGATGATGAACACTCCTGGCATAAATACTATATGCCTAGAAGTCTTCGGTTCGCAGAGGTACTCTAAGGGGGTCATGACATTTTTGGTGAATTATATATTTTTCTTCTGTATTTCTAAATGTCTTCAAACTGTCAGGTTTTTCACTGACAGTTTAGTTATGGTTTGTTTTTTTCTCTGTCTTTATTTCCTGTCAGCGCTCTTATTTTGGTTGTTTCCTGCTTGTCTCCCTGAGCGCTGTTTCCGCCATACTTGCCAAACTTGAGACCTCCGATACCGGGAGGTGGGGCGTGGTTAAGGGCGTGGTTAATAGGGGAGTATATTTACAGTTAGAAGTCACCAACTCAAGTATTTCATATATATATATATATATATATATATATATATATATATATATATATATATATATATATATATATATATATATATATATATATATATATATATATATATATATATATATATATATATATATATATGATAGCCCCCGGAACACTGAAATTCAAGTATTTATTTTATTTATATGTATAATAAAATAAATATATATACATATATATATATATATATATATATATATATATATATATATATATATATATATATATATATATATATATATATATATATATATATATATATATATATATATATATATATATATATATATATATATATATATAGCTAGAATTCACTGAAAGTCAAGTATATATATGTATTTCATATATATATATATATATATATATATATATATATATATATATATATATATATATATATATATATATATGAAATACTTGACTTTCAGTGAATTCTAGCTATATATATATATATATATATATATATATATATATATATATAAATTCAAGTATTTATTTTATTTATATGTATAATAAAATAAATATATATACATATATATATATATATGTATATATATATATAGCTAGAATTCACTGAAAGTCAAGTATATATATGTATTTCATATATATATATATATATATATATATATATATATATATATATATATATATATATATATATATATATATATATATATATATGAAATACTTGACTTTCAGTGAATTCTAGCTATATATATATATATATATATATATATATATATATATATATATATATATATATATATATATATATATGTATATATATTGATTTTATTATACATATAAATAAAATAAATACTTCAATTTCAGTGTTCCGGGGGCTATCCAGTAGATGGCAGTATTGTCCTGTTTAACTTCTCCTCCGTTCATGACTCGGCCACCGTGTTCAATGGAGAAGTCTGTTCTACAAAATGTACAGGCAACATAATTACATACACCTTCCCCTTCGAACTGTCCTGGATGAGCTGAAATTCTTGTTTCCATTCGTTTTGGAACTTGCAAGCGTATTTCTTCATCTTGCTCGTCGACGGCGTCGCCATGTCTGTAACTTCCTCGTTCTTCTGCGTTGTCTCCTTGTTGTGTGCGCAGTTGTGCACTCTACTCTCTAAAAGCCGTAGATGTTATGACGTCATTGGGCAGGCAAGCTGTTTATATTGTGGGAAAGCGGACGTGAGAACAGGCTGTCCCCACTCAGGTCCGCATTGAGCTGGAGGGGGCGTGGCCTCCAGCTCCGGCTGAATACCGGGAGTTTGTCGGGAGAACATTTCTGCCGGGAGGTTATCGGGAGAGGCGCTGAATACCGGGAGTCTCCCGCTAAAAACGGGAAGGTTGGCAAGTATGGTTTCCGCTCAGCTGCGGCTGTTTAGCACCTGGTGTCAATCAGCCGGCTGCTATTTATACCTGCCCTGCCCTCCAGTCACTGCTGGAGTATTGTTGTCGTTAGAGCTACTACCTGTCGTTACTACTTGTCGATGTCAGTGTAGCTGTATGCTGTGGACTAGTGATGGGTGGATGAGGCGTCATGAAGCGTTTCGACACATTGCAACATTTATTCACGATTTTATTTTGAAACTGCAAGGAAACGTGTGTTTGAAGACATTTACATAGTGGAGGGAATATATAAGAAAAATATATAATCAACCAAAATTGTCATGACCCCCTGAGAGCAGTGGTTATCAAATGGGGGTACGCGTACCCCTGGGGGTACTTGAAGGTATGCCGAGGGGTACGTGAGATTTTTTTTAAATATTCTAAAAATAGCAACAATTCAAAAATCCTTTATAAATATATTCATTGAATAATACTTCAACAAAATATGAATGTAAGTTCATAAACTGAACATCAAATCAAGTAGGCTATTCCATTCGGTACAATGCAACAATGCAATATTCAGTGTTGACAGCTAGATTTTTTGTGGACATGTTCCATAAATATTGATCTTAAAGATTTCTTTTTTTGTGAAGAAATGTTTAGAATTAAGTTCATGAATCCAGATGGATCTCTATTACAATCCCCAAAGAGGGCACTTTAAGTTGATGATTACTTCTATGTGTAGAAATCTTTATTTATAATTGAATCACTTGTTTATTTTTCAACAAGTTTTTAGTTATTTTTATATCTTTTTTTCCAAATAGTTCAAGAAAGACCACTACAAATGAGCAATATTTTGCTATGTTATACAATTTAAAAAATCAGAAACTGATGACATAGTGCTGTATTTTACTTATTTTTTCTCTTTTTTTCAACCAAAAATGCTTTGCTCTGATTAGGGGGTACATGAATTACAAAAATGTTCACAGGGGGTACATCACTGAAAAAAGGTTGAGAACCACTGCCTTAAAGTACCCCTTTGGACCCACTAGGAGTCACGGACCCCCTGTCGAAGACTTCTAGGCATATAGTATTTATGCCAGGGACTGGCCCTGGGTGTCATGATGTGTGGGTATCAGATTGATCTTCTTCAAAATAAAAGCATGGTAGTATAAACCTGGATCCGGAGAGCATACCAAAAAAAATATATCAAGAACTACTAATTTTAATGTTTATGTTTAACATTCTGTTAATATCAACCTTTATTCACCTTTTTATTTTGAAACTGCAAGGAAACATGTGTGTTTGTGTCACGGAGTGTTAGTGACGAACCCCAAGATGCAGAGAGGATGGTGGCGCCCTCTACTGCTGGCCCACCGGAGAGGATGGTGGCGCCCTCTGCTGCTGGCCCACCGGAGAGGATGGTGGCGCCCTCTGCTGCTGGCCCACCGGAGAGGATGGTGGCGCCCTCTGCTGCTGGCCCACCGGAGATGATGGTGGCGTCCTCTGCTGGCCCCCCCGGAGATGATGTTGGCGCCCTCTGCTGGCCCACCGGAGATGATGGTGGCGCCCTCTGCTGGCCCACCGGAGATGATGGTGGTGCCCTCTGCTGGCCCACCGTAGATGATGGTGGCGTCTGCCGGCCCACCGGAGATGATGGCGGCGTCTGCCGGCCCACCGGACTGCATGGTGGCGGCGTCTGCTGGCCCACCGGAGATGATGGTGCCGTCTGTTGCAGACCACACGGGGTGGGAAGTAACTGTGCCTCCCCAGCTGCACAGCTACTCATAGCCACCCCCTCAGGGTGCGGATCCCAGAAGTCACCAGATAGACCCACAGACGACAGGGGTGGGTGGGTGTGGGCTTGGAATGAGGCCAAACTTTTCTATTTATTTAATTTAGCCATTAGCACTACAATCCCGTCAAGCCTCTCCGCCATCGAAATCTCTGCGGGGTTCGAATTAGGCTGGAGTATTCTGTCACAGGGTGTTGGTGACGAACCACAAGATGCAGAGAAGGCAGGCTTTGTGCAGGAAAACATGATTTAATGTCAAAAATAAAGAAAACACGGACCAGGAACTTGAAGACAGGAAACAGGATACCAGGAAAACAGGAACTATGGAAAAAACAAACAGTCCACAGTAGTGATGGGTCCGGCAACACCGATGCATTGGCGCATGTGTCGAGCTCATAGAGCAAAACCCTGTGTCGTGCGCGTACCGCTTTTAGAAAGTCACGTGACTGATCATGAGCTGTTTCGGTCATGTGACCGACGCGCGAACTGTGTCGCACCAACGCCTCCTCTGTGCCCTGTGAGCGGGTTTTTTCTACAGCCGGAGAAATAATAACTAAGAAGAGAAATGGTCTACAATTTAATACGTTGGAAAAACTGTTTTTTTAAATAAAAATGTGTAAAAAAAAAAAAATTAAATAAAAATTCCCAGTCCACAAGCATCCTCATTCACAACACGTTCTCTTAGATTTCCATGTTTTGATACATGTTCACATTATTTATTGACGGTATCTAAAAAAGATAAAAATATATTTTTATTTAAATGAACATATGAAATAATCCTAAATGAAATACAATGACTTGGTTTACATTATTGTATATACTAGGTCATAAAATCAGTGTCAATTGAGTCGGTCCATAGGTTGCCTGTAGGGATTTTTAATGTCCAGCAGATGTCAGCATTGAGTGACACAGTATCGACACAGTATCAATACAGTTTTGCAATGTGTCGAAACGCTTCATGACGCCTCATCAACCCATCACTAGTCCCTGGCATAAATACTATATGCCTAGAAGTCTTCGACAGGGGGTCCGTGACCCCTAGTGGGTCCGAAGGGGTACTCTAAGGGGGTCATGACATTTTTGGTTGATTATATATTTTTCTTCTCGGGAATAAATGTTGATATTAACATAATGTAAACATAAACATTAAAATTAGTAGTTCTTGATTTTTTTTTTGGTATGCTCTACGGATCCAAGTTAATATAAATATTATAAATAAAAGCATTGTCAGAGGTCTTCGACAGGGGTCTGTGACCCCTAGTGGGTCCACACAGGTACTCTAAGTGGGTCATGACGTTTTTGGTAGATTATATATTTTTCTTCTATATTCCTTTAAATTCCCTCCACAAATGTCTTCGAACACACATGTTTCCTAGCAGTTTCAAAAAAAAAAAACGTGAATAAATAATGATATTAACATAATGTAAACATAAACATTGAAATGAGTAGTTCTTGATCATTTTTTTTGGTATGCTCTCCGGATCCATGTTAATACTACCATGCTTTTATTTTGAAGAAGGAAGTCCCCTGTGTAAACGATCAATCTGATACCCACACATCATGACACCCAGGGTTGGCCCCTGGCATATATACTCTATGCCAGAGGTCTTCGACAGCGGATCTGTGACCCCTAGTGAGTCCGCAGAGGTACTGCAGGGAGGGTTATAAAGTTTTTGGATGAAAAGATTTTCTTTTAATAAATGTCATTGTATTCCATCTACAATTTCTTTAAACACACATGTGACCTTCGAGTTTCAAAATAAAAACGTTTCTTGATTTAAATATTGGTTTGTACTGTAGCACTTTAAGATTTATTTAAATAAGAAGTGCGAAGCAAATAAAATCTATCATTATTATTTATTATTTGTGAAGGGCGTTGCGGCGTCCTACTCTGTTCAGCGGTCCTTGAACGCCCCGTAAAAACACCTCGGTCTCGTACTCCTCTGAGTAAGAAGGATCACTCTGTTTTAAGAGTACACATCTTGTAGGTTCAATGCACACAATTGAATATCTTAGTTGCTAAGACAGTAATACATTTATATTAGTTAAGTTTGGGGTATGTCGATTCTTAACGGGGAAAGACGTTAATGTTTTGCTAGGGGTTTTCGATCATTTTAATATAAAACGGTAATACTTTGGGTGTTTTACTGCGGTTATTATTATTACGGTTTATCACTACATCCCTGGGCGATATACTGTGTTATTTATAATATCTTAGTATTGCACAATAACAAGGATATTTAGTTTGATTATAAACACAACTTGATGCAAGATTTATAAATAGGGGTGCTTGCTTGATTTTGACTTCAGTTTGGGTCTCATTGAAGACTCCTGGTCCATGCGGTTGTTTAGGGCCACAAAGACTAAGGGGGGCCACAGGCTTATAGGCCGGTCAGGTGTTTGCTTGTTCTACTTTAATGGACTGAAGTACCTACTGGTTATGCTTTGTTTATGCTAAACTTTTATTCAGCGCTGAGTTAACATCCATCCATTTTGTACCGCTTATCCGTTTGAGGGTCGCGTGCGGGCTGGAGCCTATCCCAACTAGGTGAGTCCACATGTGCTTTGTAATAGTTTTAGTGCGGTTTGTCAGCCTCCATTCAAAATCCCATAGAGATAATTGCTCATTTAGCATCACTCCAAACGGGGTCATCATGACAGATTTACGGGCACGCTACTAATACGGCCATACTATTTTAGTTTATATTGTAGCCGGATGTTTTCCCTACAGATATTGTACTATTTGTTTCAATGAATTGCACTCCGATTTGGGTTTGAGTGAATTCCTGAACTAAGTTATTACGCTACCGTGCAGATCTTTAAATGTCACCTGCTCTGAAGTCTTTCCAAAAAGCAGGCCTCAGGGCATTGCTTAAACAATGTTTGTATGTGGTTATAGTGTATATATATTGTCTCATTCTGTTTTGCACACTCTTGGAGTCAACATGTACATAGTCATGTACATAGTGTCATGTATATAGTGTATATACCCCCCCTCGAGCCCCCCCAATTTTTTGTATTTATTGTTTTTCAAATCACCTGACATGTATACTGTGTATATGTACATAATTTATCCATTTTTTTTACGTATTTTTTTATATACATGTTACAGGTTATATATATTTTATTATTGACTGTATCAAATGTGATGAATATTTAGTGGACCACAATGGAAACAAGCCTTTTGGCTTTTTGTGCCATCTATTTGCCTTTTTAAAGCATTACATGGATTCAATTATTTAAGATGTCAATAAACTTCTCAATCAATCAATCAAAAAACAGGCTGTTGAGAAAACACCAAATAACTGTTTAATGCAAGTGATTAAAAAAAATAGGCCCAAATACATTGGCACACTCTTGCAAAAGTTACATGTAAAGTGTTCTGGCCTTTTCTGTTTATAGGTGTAATCAGGGCCTCTGCTATTGCTGGAGTTTTCATGGGAAATCATTGTGATGCATTGCCTGTGGATGGATGCCAAGACAGCTCCCTCATGGGTAAATGCCAGACAAAATTAAATTAAAGTTCCCTTTTTTGGTTCCCTGGCTGCAACTTTGCACACCCCACAGCCATAAGGAGCACCTGCAGAATATGTTGCCTTACAGGGATACTAATACTCAGGTTTGACTGTGAAGGTAAACAATCAGAACCCCTTTTAATATAGAGAAACATCACTGAATATATTAGAACCTGCAGCGAAAGGCACCACCAGTTAAATTTTAGACCAGACAAGTCTTTTTTTCCCCCCAATTTTTTATAGCATATATCATTTGAGGTGGGCGTTGATGCAATTGCTTTTTACTGAGATGGGAATAGAGTTATGGCCTGCAACACAGGCTGGCTGGTATTGATGCACCAACATCCTACTCAAACTATCTATCCATCCATCCATTTTCTACCGCTTGTCCCTTTTCAGACTAATTCCTGAATATCTCATCATCTGGATGGATTTTGCAACATTGCATTAAATGGAACGCAAAAGCATCAGTGTTAATGGGCCGCCTCGTATTCATGTTGTTAAAATGGTAAAGAATATGATAGAAAATCAGTTAAAAAATAAAATGTTTACATGTTTTTAGGTAGGGCTCAGGATCTTTTTGTATGGAGTTTGCATGTTCTCCCCGTGACTGCGTGGGTTCCCTCCGGGTACTCCGGCTTCCTCCCACCCCCAAAAACATGCACCTGGGGATAGGTTGATTGGCAACACTAAATGGTCCCTAATGTGCGAATGTGAGTGTGAATGTTGTCTGTCTATCTGTGTTGGCCCTGCGATGAGGTGGCGACTTGTCCAGGGTGTACCCTGCCTTCCGCCCAAATGCAGCTGAGATAGGCTCCAGCACCCCCCGCGACCCTGAAAGGGACAAGCGGTAAAAAATGGATGGGATGGATGGATGTTTTTAGGCTTCCAAAACATGTATATCAATCAGTTGCTAGGACTTGTGTCTGCTGCCATCTAGCGTTTACTGAGTGTAGCGTAATGAAATATTGAGGTTGTCGATTTGTATGAGCAAAATATTGCTTTCTGTCAGTGACGTGCTGTCAGGGGAGGCAAGTGAGGCAGTGCCTCACCTTGCCACCAGGTGGCTTAACCATGAGATGTTCAAAAACGAAGTAATGAAATAAAATAAGTTTGAATATTTATCTTTTGGTCTATGCTTTCTTTGTGATTTTAGTGTGGTTCCTGTATATTTTGATAATTTTCATGATCAAAATTGCTGAAATTCCGTGTTTCCTGATGAAAATAACGCAGCAGACCAGAAGTGAGGCAGACACAGGTGGTGCTTACACGCCTACACATAAAGTGTATTGAGCGTGTGCGTGCTTGTTGCCACGGGGAAAAGGCAGGCCGTGAGGCAGCAAGTACCTCTGCCTCACAGTAGGGGGCGATATATTGTCAACTTGCAGTTCACCTCCTGGTACCCTAGCACCTCCAAAACCCTCAAATCTAAACTCCAAACATCTCAGAACAAGCTAGTCAGGTTACTTCTAGACCTCCACCCCAGATCCCACCTCACTCCTACCCACTTCTCTAAAGTGGGCTGGCTCAAGGTGGAGGACAGAGTTAAACAACTTGCACTGAGCCTAGTCTATAAAATCCGCTACACCTCCCTGATACCGAAGTACATGTCAAACTACTTCCTTAACGTAAATGACCGCCATAACCACAACACCAGGGGGTGCTCCACTAACCACGTTAAACCCAGAATCCGAACTAACAAAGGTCTTAACTCATTCTCTTTCTATGCCACATCAATGTGGAATGCGCTCCCAACAGGTATAAAAGAAAGGGCATCTCTATCCTCCTTCAAAACCGCAATAAAAGTTCACCTCCAGGCAGCTACAACCCTAAACTAACACCCTCCCCGGATTGCTAATAATCAAATGTAAACAATCAAATGCAGATACTTTTTCTTTTTCTTATGCCTTCTGATCTCTCTCTCTCTCTCTCTCTCTCTCTCTCTCTCTCTCTCTCTCTCTCTCTCTCTCTCTCTCTCTCTCTCTCTCTCTCTCTCTATGTCCACTACTTGATATCCATATCCTCTCCCCCCCCCTCCACAACCCTGATTGTAAATAATGTAAATAATTCAATATGATTATCTTATGTGATGACTGTATTATGATGATAGTATATATGATAGTATATATCTGTATCATGAATCAATTTAAGTGGACCCCGACTTAAACAAGTTGAAAAACTTATTCGGGTGTTACCATTTAGTGGTCAATTGTACGGAATATGTACTTCACTGTGCAACCTGCTAATAAAAGTCTCAATCAATCAATCAATCAATCAATCAATCAAAATGCCTCAGCAGAACTCTGACTCGCCACACTGGGAGAAGTGGGGGGGCGCTCAAGCTAGCAGACACATGTCTCTCCAGCGGAAGCCAGACTTTTTTTTTTTTTACTGTATTTATAACAAACATGACATTTTTATTAGAGTAAGCCAGCGTTTGTGGGTGTTTTTTTTCAGATGCAAAAATATTGTTTTATTGCTTGGAATGAAATAAATGAATGTGTCTGCCAATATGGAGGATTATATACTGTATGAACGAGGTCTCAATCGCTCAATTGCAGTTAGTCCAAAATGCTGCTGCTCGCCTTTTAACTGGCACTAAAAAACATGAACACATTATCCCCCATTTTAGAATCCCTTCACTGGCTCCCAGTTCATTTTAGAATTCATTTTAAAATATTGTTGTTTGTTTTTAAATATCTTAACGGATTAGCGCCACAATATATGTCAGAAAAATGTACACCCCTACAAGGTCTCTGAGGTTAGCTGTTCAGTTTCTTCTTGTCGTCCCAAAAACACGTTTAAAATCCAGAGGTTATCGTGCATTTTCTGCTGTGGCTCCAAAACTTTGGAACAATATCCCTATTGTTATTCGGACGGCTCCCTCTTTAACGACTTTTAAATCACGTCTTAAAAAAATATTTTTACTCTTTGGCTTTTAAACCAGCATGAGAGTTGTGTGATTTTAGTCTATTTTATTTTCTCTGATTTACTTTTTGACAGTTAAATGTTTTATATTACTGACTCTTCTAGTATGTTTGTCTTAACTTCTGTTCAGCACTTTGTGGAACTTCCATTGTTTTTTTTAAATGTGATATATAAATAAAGTGGATTGGATTGGATCCAAGATTGAATACTTCTCTAAACTGGATTTAAAGACAAAATGAATGTGATCATACAAAGTACATTTTGATGGAGGATAGCTATTGCTCCTTCAGATACAAATACAGAAAGGTAAGATACACGCACAATACTTGATTTATTTTGTGAAAAGCAAATAGGACCAAAAAGATTTAATAACAACTTTATCAAATACTTTTTGGACCAATTTATCATATCATAATATCATTATGATAATGTTTTTATGAAAATGAATAACTCCCTTCTTTTTCCTGTTACTCTAATGTGCAACCTAAATCAACAATGATTAGAACAGCACATATGAATTTAAGTAATAACAAAAAAAAGAAGAAAAAAAACTCCAAAAGTATCTATGCCTCACCTGGTGTATAGTTCACCGCATGTCAAAGCTTTCTGTGTTATATTATTTGATTCGGATGACATGTATAATCATTTTGTCGTAAAATACATACAACTTGCAGTTTTTAGCCCAATTTATTTATTTTTATTGTGATTACTTATGGAGAATATTGTGAATAAATTGAGAACAGGAAGTGAACAAACGTTTTAGCAACTGTTATGTAAAAGAAAAGGGGTAGGATTAAATAAACTCCTTTTCGAACATGTTGAAAAGAGAAACTGGAAATTGGGATGTTCAAAAATAAACTCAAACTCAACTCAACTCAACTCAACTTGAGTTGAGTTGAACTCCCTCAACAATAGTGCCTAAAATTGTATTGGCTGCTTTGGTCACGTGAGGAGGGCGTGGTCACGTGTCAATCAAAACGATCGTAGTTGGGCAGAGAAGATAAGCGCGTTACCTGCATTTCACCGTCACCCCCTAAATGCAAACTTTGTATCGTTTTAAAATATGGTAAGTATCCAGAACAATATTCTACCTTTCTTTCCCGAACGACCACGTAGTTGTTAAGCAAAAATTCTATCACTTATTTATTTTTCGCATCGAGTGAATTTATTGAAGTACCGGTATGTCATTATCACGACATCTTGGATCTAGGAAAAAAAAAGATGGCGACGTCAATACAATTTTTTAATATATTGTTTGTAACCACTCGGATGCAAATTCAAGTATATTACAGTTAAGAGAGAAAAAATACTTTTTTATTCTATGGGCGTCGATTTTTATCGCGCTGGACTGGAGTTCATCGAGTTCGCAAATAGCGTAATTCCGCCATTTTCTGTCGGCTATTGTTGGACTCGAAGAAGACGCCGCCCCCATTTTGGTGTTTTCGTAATGTCCTTACATTGTTGCTGGCAGCATGCTACATGCTAGGAATCGCATCATAAGGGCCCCACTTTGAGTTACTGTCAACTTTTACATGATATTCATATTAATCGATATCTTAGTTGAAAAAGGATATTTTGTTGATGTCTGTTATCAAGCTAATTCTAGTTAGTGCAACGACATGAGGGCTGGGCAATATGGCAGAAGACTATCACAATAAATCGGTCAATATCGATCATTATTGATATTTTTATGACTTCCATCCATCCATCCATTTTTCTACCGCTTGTCCCTTACGGCAGTGGTCCCCAACCACCGGGCCGCGGCCCGGTACCGGTCCGTGGATCGGTTGGTACCGGGCCGCACAAGAAATAAAAAAATAATTGTATTTTATATTTTTATTAAATCAACATAAAAAACACAAGATACACTTACAATTAGTGCACCAACCCAAAAAACCTCCCTCCCCCATTTACACTCATTCATACTCATTCGCACAAAAGGGTTGTTTCTTTCTGTTATTAATATTTCTGGTTCCTACTATATATATCAATATAGATCAGAGGTGGGCAAGTAATTTTTACCGGGGTACGCATGAGCAACCCGAGCACTGCTGGAGGGCCACATCGACAATATTTCAATCAAATTTTGCTCAATATTATTTTTGATGTACCGTAAGATAATTAATAATAATAATTAATAATAATAATAATACTTTCATCTAACTTAACTTCATACCAAAAGCAGATTGCTTTTGATGGTTTTATTTTTAACACTGTCTTACACTACACTTCCTGGTGTATAATACAATGCAAAAATGTCAATTTCTGCACAGGGTTAATTTAAAGTTTATCCCGCATCCTCTTTAAAAGTCCGTTTTTCCCCGTCAGATTTGGACAACCATCTGTTGTCACACCTGCCAGCTTGTCCCATTTCAGTCCTAACATGTCCAAACACGCATTTGCCTATGTGAACAAGTCATTACCTGTGGTTGTCCCTTTTAATTGACTGCATGCCTGCCAGCTCTTCCGTGATTTGAAAGTCTGCAGTTATCCCACGTAAGAAGATGAGCAGCTGGGCGGTGTCACGTACATCGCAGCTCTCATCCAAAGCCAGCGAAAAACAGTCAAAACTGAGTCACCTACTCAGTGGCCTGAGATCGGTAGGTTGTGAGTTCAAACCCCGGCCGAGTCATACCAAAGACTATAAAAAATGGGACCCATTACCTCCTTGCTTGGCACTCAGCATCAAGGGTTGGAATTGAGGGTTAAATCACCAAAAATGATTCCCGGGCGCGGCACCGCTGCCGCCCACTGCTCCCCTCACCTCCCAGGGGGTGAACAAGGGGATGGGTCAAATGCAGAGGACAAATTTCACCACACCTAGTGTGTGTGTGACAATCATTGGTACTTTAACTTTAACTTTAAAGTCGGCCGTTCTGTTCTTCAGCTGAAGCTCCAAATTTCCAGGTATATCAGCGCAACAGAGTCCAATAAGCACTCCTTAATACACTCTCCGTCAGAAAACGCCTTACTTTTTCTGGCGACTTTGTGAGAAATGACGAAACTTTTCCTGACGGCTGCATTCTGGGGATGTGAAAAATGGCAAAAAGTCCTTGTTGGGTTTGCAGTTTTACCATCAACGCATCAGCCTCCCTTGCGCGCGCTTCATCAGACAGATTCCGGTATTTTTCCTCGTGCTTCGTCATGTAGTGGCGACTCAAATTATATTCTTTAAACACAGCAACCTGTGTACCACACATTAAGCACACGGCTTTACCTTTAATTTCTGTTAAGAAGTACTTGGCAGTCCATGTCTTGTTGAAAACACGGCATTCGTCATCAACTTTTCTCTTTTTAGCGTCTCGGGTGTAAACCGTGCATCACTTGTCGCTGTGCACCTTCACTCACAGTTTACACACGGACATACGTCCATAAATAACACTTTTCAAAATAAAAGCATCACAGTTGTATTGCGCGCACGACATAGATGTTTTTTAAACTTTATTTTGTAATTTGTGATTGCCGCTGGGGCAGCACGGTGGGACAGGGGTTAGTGCATGTGCCTCACAATACGAAGGTCCTGAGCAGTCCTGGGTTCAATCCCAGGCTCGGGATCTTTCTGTGTGGAGTTTGCATGTTGTCCCTGTGACTGCGTGGGTTCTCTCCGGGTACTCCGGCTTCCTCCCACCGCCAAAAACATGCACCTGGAGATAGGTTGATTGGCAACACTAAATTGGCCTTAGTGTGTGAATGTGAGTGTGAATGTTGTCTGTCTATCTGTGTTGGCCCTGTGATGAGGTGGCGACTTATCCAGGGTGTACCCCGCCTTCCGCCCAAATGCAGCTGAGATAGGCTCCAGCACCCCCCGCGACCCCAAAAAGGGACAAGCGGTAGAAAATGGATGGATGGATGGATGATTGCCGCTGTTCACATTCACTCACAATCACGCACGAGCATACGTCCACACGGAAGTAATACAAATAACGCTTTTCAAAACAAAAGCAGCACCGTTGTATTGCACACTCGACATAGATACTTTTAAAAATTTATTTTGTAATTTATGATTGGCCTAACGCGAGCCGGACAGGGACGCACAAAGGGCCGGATGTGGCCTGCGGGCCGCAGAATGCCCAGGTCTGATATAGATCAATACAGTCTGCAGGGATACAGTCCGTAAGCACACCTGATTGTATTTTTTTAATGACAAACAAAAACAATTTAAAAAAAAATTACCATACCCCCCGGTCCGTGGGACAAATTTTCAAGCGTTGACCGGTCCGCAGTTACAAAAAGGTTGGGGACCACTGCCTTACAGGGTCACGGGGGGTGCTGGAACCTATCTCAGCTGTACATGGGTGGAAGGCGCGGTACACCCTGGACAAGTCACCAACTCATCGCAGGGCAACACTTACCAAAAGTAATGACCAGGAGGAAAATATTAAATGAAAACATTTGTATTTAGGATATAACCTTCATCTGATCACAATCCCCTCAGCTATCAAGACAGACAGGAAAGGAAATGTCTACACAAGCATATAAACAATCCAAACAAAATTCTAAAATCCCATTGAAAACTTAATAATAACCTCTTAAAAGGAGGTGCAAAAATAAGGGATATGCAAGACATGCTTAAAAAAAGTGTGAAAATGTAAACATCAAGAAACCTGAGAAGAACAATTTTCTGCAGCGTAAGCGTCTGTGTGCCTGGTCTGTTATTCTTATTCAAGTACGGAAAGGAATTTATGTTATGCAGTAATTATTATTTATGTATTGTTGGACGAAATTACTATCATCTTAAAGTAGTAGGTGTGTTATATTTTGTCATTTATATTTTTATTTACAGTCCTGCACTTTAGTTCCTACCTGTTTGCATATACTCCAATAGAGAAGGGTTGAAAAAAAAAGAGGTCAGTGCGGCTCAGGATTATGTTTTTGTTTTGTTTTTTAAATCCCCAAAAACTGCTATACTGTCGAGGTGACTTTTCCTCTTTTATCGATAATTTTTTCGCTCCCTGAAACACTCATTTTTAGTTTCTCTTCTTGCTCCATGCAAATAACCAATAGTAAGACAGAAAAATGGTGCAAAAAAACGCGATACTGTTACGTGATTGGCTGTTAACGTTTCCCTCCCATTGCTCAGTGATCACTTCCTGTTGTGCTAGGTTACCAGTGCGCTTGAGCCTGTGTTCATGAAACCAACCTTGCTTCGTAACTTCCGGTTTCTTTCGGAAAAAAACATACATATGTAGAGAACGTTTTATCAAACCAATTTTTTAAAATCCATTATGTGTCTACTGTGATGCAGCAGTTTTTCTCGAGTAATACTACTTAACCCGATTATAAACGCATGTTTATCTTTCTCCCTTTATAATGAGAGTCATATACATTGCGTCTTTTTTTTTTTTTAACATCAACTTTGTTTTTTTTGGCAGGATACCCCGAACCCAAAGGGCAGCCACCATGCATCACCCTCCTTGCAGTTGTCCAATGGCTTCATGGTGCCTGAGGGCAATGTGAATCCCAACGCCATATTTGTGTTTTTTGGCGTTGGAACCAGGGTAATTATTTGTGAGCTTAAACATTAACACTTGTTTGAGTATATGCCTGCCCATATAAATGAGTGTTGAAATTGGCATTGTATACCTTTGTACACAACCACACGTGTGACTACTTTTTTATTTGTGCATTACTTTACTTAAGGTGCAATATTCACTTGACCCATGGTGCAATATTCTTGTTTGTAATTTTGCTTAATTGCACAATATTATTACTTCACTGCTGGTTGCTACTGGGCCCTCAGTAACCCAATATCCTTCCCAGCTTGTAAGTGTTTTTATTGGAATGACAAACACCTTGAATCCTTAATCCTGCAGCGGCCACAAGATATGGAACACAACCTAGATAGGAATGAAATTTTAATAAGGTTTTTTACGAGAACGTTATGAAAATTTTGCCTGAGAAAAAATAATGAACAGTTGATCAGTACTCAGGATGGTTTGAAGCAACGTAGATCTGCATAGAAGGTTAGAAAGTCAGTCTGATGATCAGATCTACACCACAGTATAACATCTTTTTTGCCTTATTTTTTAAAATAATTGTCACACGGAAAATAGAATGTTCTGCATTGTTACACATACAGTACAATTATGTAAGAACGTTGCAGGACAGGGTGCATAAACACGAGGCAGCAAGCTTCTACAGAGCAACTTGTATCACAGATTGTCTACTTAAAGCCTGTTTTCCCACTTTACATGCACTCTAAACTGTAGGCTACTGCAACAAATTTGCGCGACTTGTTTGCTCCGTTTGGTCAAATCAAGGAGGTGAAAATAATCACATACCGCGGGGGATTCAGCAAAGGGTAAGTTTCACTTTTTAGGCACTTTTCATTAGGGTTGGGTATCGAGTATCGATTGGAACCGGGACTAACTTTCCGATTCTCCCGGAATCGTTCAAAAGTTTAAATTTCGATTCCTATTTTCGATGCTGTCACGCCAATTTAGTCCGCCGACCGGAAAAAAATATGTCCGCCGAACCGGAAGAAGAAGCCGCTGAACACCAACGAAGAAGCGCCCACCCCCGGAAGTGTTAGCATAGCCGAGCGAGTCAGTCAAGCTCAAGCATGGATGGCGGGTGTCGGCGGTCGGAAGTGTGGCTTTACTTTCCAAAAAAATTGAAATAACCGCGAAATAACAGAGCTCCATGTCCATCAAGAAACGAGTGGAGAGAGAGCTGCAGATGTACCAGGACGTTCCACCGATACTTATGTCTGACGACCTTGCTACATGGTGGTGGTCCGGTGGAACCAACAAAAGACTTATCCTTTGCTGTCAGATCTAGCTTTCTCCTATTTATGCGTTGAAGCTTCTTCCACACCCAGCGAACGTGTATTTTCCACAGCAGGAGACACTATCTGTCCAGAACGCTCACGCATCCTGCCTGAGAAGGCGTATATGGTTATTTTCCTAAACAAGAACTGTCTCTGATTTTATACTGTACCTGCTGCTAATCTGGACTGGGTTTTGCAAGTTGTTTCTTATTGTTTATTTGCTTTTCTGCACCAGGTTAGCCCATCAGTGGGAGCACGGTAACATGTTTAAGTACCTGCAGCATCATACACTTGTGTGTGTAAATGTGTTTTCATGAGGTTTTCAAAAATAAAGCTCTCTTGAGGAAAGTGTACCCCTGGGAAAATGTATTCATAATTTATAATATTTATATTCAAGTTCATAGATTTGATATTTATATTCTAGTTGAAAACAGCCCTGTGAGGAATTTATAGTAAAGTACATAAAAATTTAATAGAATTAAAATTGATGGAGAATGTCAGACTATTTCATTCAGAAAGATTGTAGGTTAGCTAGCATATTTAAAATATCCTAAACTTTTTTTTGACCCTGCCTCTTAAAGAAATCGGAATCGAGAATCGTCAGGAATCGGAATCGAAACAAAGAATCTGAATCGGAATCAGAATCGTTCAAATTCAAACGATACCCAACCCTACTTTTCATTTGTTGCTTGTGCTTGTTGCATCCAGGGGAACTGTTACATAATCCGAGGCATCTTGTTTCCTCTTTGTAGCTATGGATTTGTGTACTTTGATGAAGATGTTGACATTCAACCAATCATTGACGTAAGTGGAAAGGAAGCACGACTCTTATTGTTGTTGGGAAAAATAACGTCTAATGTTTGTTTTTGTAGCAACAAATCATCTGGAAGGGGAGAACACTCAGGCTGGGCCCTGCCATCATAAAGCAAAGGAACTGCCGTACGTACGCTGTGCTCTCATGGAAGTTTATTTGTTTCTTTATTACAAAAGCTTCTTTTTTCACACTAAATTTATGTTACTGAAATGTTTGTGTTCGAGTTTTGTGAACAGAGCTTTTTTTTCCAGCTACCGTATTTTTCGGACCATAGGGCGCACCGGATAAAAAAGGCACACTGCCGATGAGCGGGTCTATTCAGGTCTTTTTTCATACAAAAGGCGCACCGGATTCTAAGGCGCATTAAAGGGGTCATGTTATGATTTTTTTCAAAATTTAAAACACTATCTTGTGGTCCACATAACATGTGATGGTGGTTCTTTGGTGAAAGTGTTGCATATATTATGTTTTATTGACCATTTTCAAGTAGCTTTCTGAGCGTCTCTTCAGGATGCGCTGTTTGTGGGCGGTCTTACCAACGTGGCTCACCTTCGACAGCGTCTTCTCCCCGTCATCTTTGTTGTAGCGGTTTAGCGTGCCAGGACGGAAGTCGAAGATAGGGCCAAAAGATGGAGCTGACTGTTTAAATGACATTCAGACTTTACTTAAATCAATAACGGAGCAGCATCTTCTCATCCGTGGCTCAATAATGCAACATCAACGCCGGAAATGTGTCTCATGAAAAACTGTCCGACCGGAACCCTCTAATAACTAAAGTTCCGTGGGTGAATTATGTAAACCCACTACAGTTTTTAACGCTTTGATAGATAGTCAGTCTACTGACAGATATAAGTAAGAACTTTACGCTACTTGATTTTACAAATGGCAACAGCGGAAAATGAATGCCATATAAGAAGGTAGAGAAAAAGAAGAAGCTTATGACTACGGTGTCGGCACGGACTACAATTGTGAACGCGCGCACATTTTCAGGACTTCTGCAGATCCCAAATACACATCAGCAGGTACCAGAAGGTAAGAAAAGTTGGTTTTGCATAATATTGCGAAACAAAACGGCAGGTAATATGTCTGCTAATAGCACAATAATACTCGTATGTTTAATGCGCAGACAATCCATCAAGTGGTGCGGCCTCATAGCTTACCGAAGTCGTACTACAAACATTTTGACAGATTTTTGAGCGCCGCGTGTAATGTTCTATATTCTTAACGGAACATTTAAAGTTTTAGTGTTGTTTACTGCCATCATATTGCAGTCTACATGCATCTCTTATGTATGACTGCCATCTACTGGTCAAAATGATCATTATACCATGTACCAAATAAAATTGCTTCGAGGTCAGTAAACACAACCAGAATTATGCCGTACATTAGGGGCACAGGGTTATAAGACTTGAGAAAATGAAAGGATTTTAAGTGCGCCTTATAGACCGAAAAATACGGTAATTGTGCTGAGAATGTTATTGAATTCAATTTTGTGAGCAAAATATGGGTTTAAATAATCAGTTTGTTAAATTACAGTGTTTTGTAAAAAATTCCGTGCAGAAATATTTGTTGCTTCAAAACTCAAGACCCACTTCCGGTAAGTCAAGACTGAAGCAATCGACCCTGTCTCAGAACCAGCCAATGAGGTGTCAAGTTTGCAGTCACATGACACGGATTTTACAAAACTGCAGGCCAGAGTGGACCAAATCCAATGTTTTCGAAATCTGATTTTCCCTGCTGATTATAGTTTACATATAAAATGCAATCTTATCGAGACACCACAGGCACCCATGTTAATTTTCCCTGCTGACTATAGTTTACATGTAAAATGTGATCTTATTGAGACACCACAGGCACCCATGTGGCCTCGACATGGCAGTCACATTTCAAAAAGATCAGATTCGGATTTGGGCTATCCACGGATGTGGCCCAAATCTTTAGAGCGTTTAAACTGGCAAAAAAATATCCGATCTGTGTCACGTGAGGGCAAAAAAAATCAGATTTGGTGTCCAATATATACGCAGCCAAAAAAAGAGACAGGTTATGCAGCGATACATGCTGCAAGTTGTGTAATCTGTTATATGTGCTTGAATCCCTTTTTATGAACCCTTTAAACCAGGGGTGTCTAAATCGTTTTCACTGAGGGCCACATTGCAGTTCTGGCTGCTCTCTTGATACAGTGAATATACTGTATAAGAATTATAATGTATAATCGCCTCATTATTACACAATTCCTTATGAATTTGATTGTTAAATTTTTCACGTCCAAATTTATGGATATACTTGCTTTTGAAATCATAAGTCAGAGGGACAAGCATATTATTGTAACAAAAAATGTTGGGAATAATTGTTAACGATACAGGGGTGTCCTAACCAGTGTTGGGTTGGTTACTGAAAACCAGTAACTAGTTACATTTACTAGTTAATTTATTTCAAAAGTAACTCAGTTACTTACTCAGTTACTTACACCAAAAAGTAATGCGGTACTGTGAAAAGTAACTATTTAGTTATTTCTTCTACTTTTTTTTTTTTTTAAAGCTCCCATTAATGCCCTTTTAGCCTTAATTTCAGTACTGTTGCACTGGTGAATATTACAATCTGTTGATCAACTTGACATGCATTTGTATCACTGAACTCTACTAAGCAATGTGGTCTACATACAACACACAAAGACAAATATATGTTTCAAAGGGCCAATTTATTTCAGGCCAGAACAAATTGACAAAACTATTTTAAATAGCTGCAACATAACATACATAAGTAACAAACAGCATAATAACAACATAGCTGTAAACCTGGCTTCACCTAAGGAAGGCACACGTGACATACACAAAGCTTAACCAGGCAGATTTGAATTGTTGTTTTGGGCAGTAGACGGGATCTTTGATTCAAGACACAACTTTCATTTAACTAAAATGTTCTTTTCTTTGTGCTCGACAAAAGAAAAGAAGTGAGAATATCTCATACTTGCCAACCCTCACGAATTTCAGTGCCTCTCCCCGGGACAACCATTCTCCCAAATTTCTCCCGATTTCCAGCCGGTCTTAAGGCACGCCCCCTCCAGGTCCGTGCGGACCTGAGTGAGGACAGCCTGTCACCACGTCCGCTTGGCCAACCAAAAAGTAACCACAGAACACTATACCGTATAGTGTTCTGTGGTTACTTTTTGGTTGGCCAACGGTTTACGTTGTATTGCGCACCCCCCTCCGCTCCCCTTCCCACACCCACACACAGAGCGCGCCTCTTGTGACACAAGAGATTCAGAAGGACGACACTGCAGCGCTGCAATAAAACACACTCAGATCTTCTGTTTCTAGCCGATACTACATAAAAAATAACGTAAAATAACGCAGTAACGCATCATGGAGTAACGGTAACTGAGTTACTGAATATAAAAAATAACGTGTTAGATTACTAGTTACCGCCGAAACTAACGGCGTTACAGTAACTTGGTAACGCGTTAGTCCCAACACTGGTCCTAACCTTTTTCCCAACAAGGGCTCCATACTCAAAAGTCAAAGTATGCGGGGGCCATTCTTTGATATATTTTTATTAACCATCCATCCATCTTCAACCGCATATCCGGAATCGGGTCGCGGGGACAACAGTTCCAGCAGAGACCCCCAGACTTCCCTCTCCAGTGCAACATTGGCGACTTCCTCCTAGGGAATCCTGAAGCGTTCCCAGGCCAGCGAGGAGATTTAATCCCCCCCATCTGGTCCTTGGCCTGCCGCTGGGTCTCCTCCCAGTGGGACGTGCAACGAGGACCTCCCTAGGGAGACGCTCGTGAGGCATCCGCACGAGATGCCCGAACCACCTAAGCTGGCTCTTTTCCAAGCGAAGGAGCAGCGGCTCTACTCCGAGTCTCTCTCGGGTGACGGACCTTCTCACCCTATCTCTAAGGGAGATGCCAGCCACCCTTCTGAGGAAACTCATTTCGGCCGCTTGTATCTGCGATCTTATTCTTTCATTCATGACCCACACTTCATGAGAGTAGGAATGTAGACAGCTCGGTAGACCGAGAGCTTTGCCTTCTGGCTCCGCTCTCGTTTCGTCACAACAGTGCGGCAGAGAGACTGCAATACTGCCCCAGCTGCTCCGATTCTCCGGCTGATTTCCTTCTCCATCTTTCCCTCACTCTTGAACAAGACCCTGAGATACTTAAACTCCTCCACCTGGGACAGAGTCTCGTTCTCTACCTGGACTGTACAAACCATGGGAGGGTGTGTCTGATGTAGTTGGGTTCAGGAGTTCCTCAAAGTGCTCTTTCCAACACCCTATAACTTCCTCACTTGAAGTCAGCAGAGTCCCATCCTTGCTGTACACAGCTTGGATGGTTCCCTGCTTCCCCCTCCTTAGGTGCCGTATGGTCTTCCAGAACAGCTTTGGTGCCGCCCAATAGTCCTTCTCCATGGATTCCCCGAACTGCCCACCCTCTGCTTAGCCTCGTCCACAGCCTCGGCCGCTGCCCTTCGGGCCTGTCGGTAACCTTTGAAACTGCCTCCGGAGTCCCCTGGGATAACATACCCCTTCTTCAGTCGGACAGCTTCCCTGACCACCGCTGTCCACCAGGGTGTTCAAGGGTTACAGCCCCTTGAAGCAGCTAAGACGTTCTGGCCACAGCTCGCAGCTGCAGCTTTAGCAATAGAGGCTTTGTACATTGGCCATTACTGTTCAATTTCCCCAACCTCCACAAGGATGGCAGAGAAGTCCAGCCAGAGGTGGGAGTTGAAGTCCTTCAGGACAGAGGACTCCTCCAAAAGTTCCCAGTTCACGCGCACTACACGCTTGGGTTTTCCAGGTCTGTCCAGAGGTCTCCCCCGCCATCTGACCCAACTCACCACCATATGGTGATCAGTTGACAGTTCAGCCCCTCTCTTCACCCCAGTGTCCGAACAATACGGCCTCAGATCAGCTGATACGATTACAAAATCGATCATTGATCTTTGGCCTAGGGTGCTCTGGTACCAGGTACACCTATGAGCATCCTTATGCTTGAACATGGTGTTTGTTATTGCAAGTCCATGACTAGCACAGAAGTCCAATAACAATCCACCACTCAGGTTAAGATCAGGAAGACCGTTCCTCCCAATCACGCCAGTCCAAGTATCACTGCCATTGCCCACGTGTGCGTTGAAGTCCCCCAGCAAGACTATGGAATCCCCTGCCGGCGCCCCATACAAGACCCCATGCAAGGTATCCAAGGAGGCCGAATACTCTGAACTCTTGTTTGGTGCGTACGCACAAACAACAGTCAGAGTTTTTCCCCCTCAAACCCTAAGGCGAAGGGAGGCGACCCTCTTGTCAACAGGGGTGAACTCCAACGTACAGGTACTCAGCCGGGGACTCGTGAGTATCCCCAAACCCACCTGGGCCCTCACACCTTGAGCAACTCCAGAAGTCAACAAGGTCCATCCCTTGTCCAGGAGTGTGGTTTCAGAGCCTTTGCTATGCGTAGAGGTAAGCCCCACCAGATCCAACCGGTAGCGCTCCACCTCCCGCACCAGCTCAGGCTCCTTCCCCACCAGCGTAGAGACGTTCCACATCCCAAAAGTCAGCCTCTGCTGCCCCCAATTGGTCCGTCAGGAGCCTCCACTTTCACTGCCATCCACTTGGCAGCGCACCCGACCCCAATGGTTCCGACCGCGGGTGGTGGGCCCACGTGGCGGAGAGGATTGTGTATTCACGTAGCTTCTTCGGGCTAGCCCGGCCACCAGGCGCTCGCTGACGAGCCCTGCCTCCGGGCCTAGCTCCAGAGGAGGGCCCCGGGCTTCCTCTGGGCCAGGTAACGCATCTTCTCTTAGTTTGTTTCATGGGGGGTATCGTAACCCTGACTATGAAAGTCAGGGGCGTTCAACTCCCTGAGGCTTTATACAAGCCCACATACCACAAAAAGAGACATGGTTGGTTAAAAATTGGGTTAGGGTTTATATTAAAAAACAAAACTTAGTGTCAGCTTTGTGTTGTAGGTGATCAAGGTTAGTCATTATTACAGGGGTAAAAAACCCAAAAGTAAAAAAAACCAAAAAAAACCAGCAAAAATACGAAATGTTATGAGAAAAATCATAACTTATACACTTAATACACTTATCCCAGAAAAGCTGACCCAAAGTTTTGTCTGTAAATATTGTGTATATATAATGTCTGTTTTTATCTTCTTTTTTATTTTTTATTTTGTAAAAAAAAAAAAAAATCAAAATGGCCCCCGCATACTTAGACTTTTCAGCACGTGACCTTAGTGGAAGAAGTCTGGACACCCCTGGGTTATTAGTGTCATATTTTGAGCTTTTTTTCTTTGCATAAAATACAATTTTCCTTTTAAAAAATTATTATTTGTATTTGTTTTTTATCCAATAATATGCTGCGGTCCAACAAAACTGTAACTGTGGGTTTCACTTTGGACCCCCTGTGTTATTATAATGTTTTTTGCATGGCAAGATAGTTCTCAAGTGAAAATACATATTATTGTATACAGTACATGCAATTTTTCTGTCGAAATTGAAGGAACAAATATATTTAGTGAGAAGGATGAAATGCTTTATTAATGCACACTATTTCTAGGCTTGCGCAGGCCAAATAAAACGATGTGGCAGGCCAGATATGGCCCCTGGGCTTTGAGTTTGACATGTGTGCTTTAAACAGCAGAGGTTGCTGTTCATTAGTGAAAAAAAATCACAAGATTTTGTAAAATAAAAAGAAGAAGCATGAAAGCTAATCACACGATGGTACAAACACTCACACAATAATGACTGCTAATAATGTTATGATAGTCTAAAAAAACAGAATGAAATTTGAGTTTGTTACTGAATACGACCCTCAGAATGTACATGAAAATACAGAATGTGGGATTTACAATATTAACTGTGAAAAATAAACCAGACCCTACCTTCTCTAACGACATCTTTTATAATCGAGCAAGAACAACAAAAATGAAACAAGCGCAATTGGTAAAAAAAAACATCCACATATTAGACATCACTGTTCTGCAGAACTTGGTTGTCGAACTCTGCCTCCTTCGTGTCTCAGACTTGCCGCTCTGTAAACAAACCCCTGCCCACTCTGCTTAATTCCTCGTCTGCATGGAGCTGCTGTGATTTAGTTATTTTGATTACTTAGTAACCCGTATGTCACTCAAAAGTGCAGATTCTAACCGTTGGAAGTGGAAATTGTTTTTATTGGTTGGAAGCGGGCCGGATTGAAATGTATATAATGTTGTATTAAGCCCAGGTCTATTGGGGCGTGTCGTGCTGCATAAACTGTGTCACGTGACTTCAAACTTGACTCCTCATTGGCTGGTTTGAGACAGGATCGATTTCTTCAGTCTTAATTTACCGGAAGTGATTCTTGAGTTTTGAAGCAACAAATGTTTCAACAATTACTTTTTTACACTGTATTTCTACACACTGCCTTTTAGCTTACTTAAATTTTAAACACACATTTTTATTCAGTTAACCTTTTAGTAGAATTGGATGTAAAACCAAAAACAAAAAAAACATTAATTAGGTTTCCAAAAAAAAGCTTTGGTAATAAAGACAAATATTAACCTTCATATCATTTCAATACTGTGGTAATGCCATTTGGATGTTTCTCCCATGCTCAAACCCAGGTGTCAGGCAATCACACCAGATGAGCCTTGAACCCTGGATGAACCCCTCTCAGTACATGTATTGCCCTTGCTACCCGCACACTGGAGCAAGCATGACCCCTCCCTCACCCATGGTCAATGGCGGCGGCAGTCCCTACTATCAGGTGACACAAATGCACTATGTAATGCTTGAAGCGCTGTCTTTTTTAAATGAATGTCGCTCACTCCTCCGTTAGCACAGCAGATCTGGCGACACAGGCTAGCTTTGGTATCCCTCTGTTCTTCTCAGAAGGTTCTGAGTCTTAACATATAATAGTATTTTTTACCATACTAGGGTTGTCAAAGTTAACACAATAACGGAATTAAAAAAGTTTTCTTAATATTTTCCCTTTGTGCGATTAACGCGCGTGCTGTGTGATCCTCAGTCCGTACCGTAGCAGTGGAAAATTAGCAGTGTTCCAGCTGATGTTGAGTCCACAAGACCGAAGTTACAAACATACTTTGAGCCACCTGGAGTATTTCAGCCGGCATCAGGCTGACGCTGATTCTGGTGAAGATTCTCAAAACGCGGCATTCATTCAAAGTTATCACATGCTGTGTGTTATAAGTTTCCTTGTTGTTATCCTTTCACGTGAAGTAGGGATGGGCGATACCACACTTTTAGGATTCGATACGATACCGATACTTTTTCTTGCATTTTCATCTATACCAATACCGATACCGATACCAATAATTTCTTATTGGCAATTTTTTAAAACCAAAATCATATTCAAGATTTTCTTGGAAAAAAATAAAACTGTAATGCAAAGATGAAGAATCTCCAAATTGTATCTCTTTCTTATCTTGTTTTAAATACTCAAGCAATTTTCAACTAACAGTAAATTCCCCTGTGTGGAAATTATTTGAATTTAGGATAATCATTTAAACAAAAATATTCAGTAAACATTACTAAAAAACAAAAAAAACAATGCCTGTTTTAAGTCAACAATTGGACAACACTGGATATGCCTGGCTGCATCGCTGTCGGCTGGCTGTGTGTGTGTTGCACGTTGACGACGCTCATTCGCTGTCTCCTGTCACGTGACTGGGCCAGCTCTATACTCTGCCAGTTACAGGGGTGTCCCAGCACATAGTAAGTTAAGTAAGTCATCAAAAACATCTGAAAGTGATGCTTGCACCCCCCACACGCCGTTTTTTGGTTTATATCGATACTTTTTTCAGAAAAGTGATGCCAAATGAGTAGCGTGTGAGTATCGAAATATCGATACCACAGGATCGATACGCACACCCCTAACGTGAAGAACTCTCCAAGGTTTGTGCCACTGATCGGCACTGTGCAGGAATTGACAAGGGAATCTTTATCAAAACTGGAAAATGATTCCCAGGAATCGAAATGCTGAGAATTGGTTCGCAACAACAACCGTTTTCTGACTCCCATCCTTGATCACTGGAGTTCTAGCTGCCAGCGTTAACAGATTTTTTGCTTGCAAAGTTTTAAGGATCCCAAATGTCCTCTACTTAGCGGAATTTCGCTTTACTTCTAGCCCAGTGATTTTCAAACTGTAGTCGTATGTGGGCGCCATCTAGTGGTACGCCAAAGAATAATTTAATTTAAAATAGGGATGTTCTGATGCAGATACGGCACTTTTTGAAAGTATAGGTATCGCAGAGTACTAAATCTCCGATACCATACAAATATGTTTCTTGTCAGAAACTTTGGGTGTGTGTCTTAAATAGAACGCACACAAGCCAATAAGTCTGTTCGCATGCTCATTTTGCTACACGGATATTACTATTTTACCCGGAAATGGGCTTTGCCCAAATAGCAAACTGCACTACCGAAGCAAACATCATGATCGCGGTGTGGTGATATTACAAACTGGAGAAGTCAACAAAAGCTAATGGCAGCATGCAAACTTAGCATTATCTCTGTTTTGAGGGGTGAGACACGTGTAACTTAATGAAGCACTTCAAAGGCCGCCATGCAGACGCACACAATGAAGTTAGCTAGGCTAAAGCTAACAAAGCGGGACAAAAACAACAAACACTAGCATATTCATTCCAGTGGAAAGAAACGTTTTTTACGAGAATCCCAACTTGTAATCTGCTTTTGCGGTAAACTAATGAAATCCATAATATTGGATGATCAACCGCTCTTAATGGTGAAAAATTTTGGATTTCGTCGCTTGCCTGCTCGTAAATACATGAGTGAAAAACAGCCCTTCCTCATCTGCATAAGACTGATAGCCAACTTAAAACAGTTATGTCACGTCTTTATCAGTCATTATCTTAACATAACATAATAGATAGAAACCGGATTGTGTTTTTTTGGGCTTCTCTTTGAACGTGTGGTTGCTTTTTTGGGCTTGTTTTTCCATCCCCACAATACAGGGGTAGTTTGTCCTTTTCTACACTACGTTTAATGGTTTATGTTCCCCTGGTCAACTTTGCACGGCCCTAATCACTCGCACGCAAGTGGCGCATGTGCAACGACGGCCAAAATGCAGGAGAAAACAAGTGAAGAGACGTGTAGTGTTGGGATGAAATACATAATTTAAAATATTTATTTCTTTATGTCTTTAAAAGTGTGTGTGTGTGTGTGTCCATTTTGTGCTGAGTTATTTAAAAAGTGTTATGTTTATTGAACAAACATTTGCACAAATCACACAAATTGTCCAGACCATGTTGGGTGTACATTTTATTTGGGTAAAAAAAAAAAAAAGTATTTGCGATTAATTAATGAGTGGACAATATGTGATTAATCACGATTAAATGAATGAGTCATTTGGCAACTCTAGTTTCGACATTAACAACTGTTTAAATTGAACACAGGGCCAAATGCATGTGTGACCATAGTCTGCTCTTGTTGCATCGCCTGCAAGAATTATTTCTTGTCTCCAGGGAGGGTGGCTCATTAGCACAAAGCCAAGAATAGAGGTCTAAGGTTGTGACTAGATTATAGTCTCTAAAGATGAAACAAGAAAAGATGTCTGTTGTGTGATAAAGGTCATGTCTTTTAATATCACAGTTGGGGAATCTTGGGGACTGCAGTGCAAAGACAAATGGTTGTTAATCTGCATGCATGTTTTACAGTCTGTTTATGTTTGCAGCCGTACCACTACAACCACTATGGAGGCTTCATAGTTCCACAGGTGCCAATCAACAACACTCAGAATGCATACTGCTACCAGGTAGACAATCGACCCTTGTCTGTAAGATTCCTGCCTGCTTCACACTGCACATCTCTCTGGTAGTCTTTCCTTCCCCCTCCTTTGTCCCGTCCGACGTCTGACCCTCTTCCCCTCGGCCCCGCCCAAACACACACACAGTATACTCAATCCTACTGGACGGGAGACCAGAGAGTGCAGCCTATCAATCAGGTGACTGCATGCTGTTGGAATGTTGGATTGTGAGACAGAGACTCCAGAATGATGACAATTAAATGTGTTTTATTGGTTGCACTAGTTATTGTTACAAAGCTGACAATTTGTTGGCTTGAATTGCATTCTGTAGCACCACTAGATGGCAGTAAATTCCTGTTTACCTCTCTGAGTGTCTCTCCAAAGCAACGCCGTTTTGTATTGTTTTCTAGAATCCCATGGACTTTGGAGTGCAGACCATGCTGACTGCGCTGTAGTTCATAATTCGCCTGACTCCTCCCTCAAAAAAGGTAGCACACCACTTCAAACTACTACGCAGGCCAGTCACTGAACTTTTCAACTGCATCGAGATGCTCATTAGGATTCTGTTTATCCTGTGAACTCACGCTAGGCCATTTCTTCCATGTTGGGGCCCACTTCACAACTTCGGCTAGTGCAGGGTTCGACAACCTTTTCTATCAAAAGAGACATTTTGCGGTGAAAAAATATCTTAAAATCGCTTACAAACTTTAAGAAGGGTTTGTTTTGTTGTTTAACCAGGTACCACAACAGAAATGCAGTGTGCATGTTTACCAGATGCAAACTATTGTGGTCGAACACTAGTGTCTATTCTTGCGTCACCTAACTTGCGTAAGCGATGCCGTCTTGCCCCCTCCCCCTGCGTTCCTTCACGCAGGCCTTGCGTGCACCTCCCAAAAATCCTAGGTTCAAGTCGCCACCAATGCGAACCTAGGACCGCAGAGTTCGCTCTCAGTCAATGGGGAGCCGTGGTATCAATCAATCAGGGTTGTGTCACACGTGTAGGCCTCCTTAGAAATAAAGAACTACTGCTTTGACTTTCTAGATCACATTTTGCTGTATGCTAATTTCTCACCACACATCGAGCACACAAATAGGTAAAGACAAAGGAATCTGTACATGCAGGATTAAACTATATTGTCTTCTGAAATGTTTCTTTTTTATGATGTATTCTTGTGGTTAACTTACCGCAGGGGACGCACACTCAAGAAGCTGATTGCATCTCTCTCGCGTCGCACTGCACTCACCGCTTCCCCCTCCCTTTTGCTTGCATTCTTTGCGCTCATCCAGGGCCTGGCATGATTGTTTGTGCACGTGAGCAAAGAAGTTGAGCCACAGAATGGCTTGTTTTGCGATCGCTCCTCACCAGTTAAAACATACAAACTGCCACTTTTAAAAATAAATATCAATGGAATAGATCTACAAAATGTAATACTCCCTCATACCCTGTCATTCGGCACGC
The DNA here is from genome assembly GCF_033978785.1 of Entelurus aequoreus. NCBI lineage: Eukaryota > Metazoa > Chordata > Actinopteri > Syngnathiformes > Syngnathidae > Entelurus > Entelurus aequoreus. Next base: position 5,621,944 of record NC_084750.1, read on the forward strand.
GACAAAGTTGTCTTTTATCCTGCAAGTTATGAATGATAGCTCCTCCCTTTGCACAGTAAGAATACAGCAGAATAACTCGATAAGACTAAAAAAAAGCTCCAAAGTCACAAATGGTGGGACTGGACAATTAATTTAATTTTGGTTTCGAATTCGATTATGAAAATATAATAATCGGGGGGAAAAACAATGGGCATGCAGTGCATGCAAATTCCAGAGCTTGTGACGGTGAAACAGATGAGGAGTGAATGAGTGAAAAAAGAGCATGTCTACTAGAAGTTTGTGATGTCACCATAGTTACTATTTTTTATTTGACACAGCGCTACTATGCCTAATCATTTATCACTCAATTCAACAAAAAAGTGAAGCCACATGATTTCCGTGTTTACATAACCGCAGATGGAGTCACATAATTGGCCAATAAAACGGAACCCGCTGTGAAACACAGAATATCAGGGAAATTGACATCAATGTAAGTGAAATGTTGTCATTGTGAGGAGAAGGAACATTTGTGTGGTAAAATAAGCGCTCATTTATCCCCCACACACTGTTGCTCTGCCCTAAACTAAACAATGTAGAGACGGTCACGTGAAACGGCCACTAAAATGGAAATCTAAGGCTAGCAAGAACAATCCATTCACCCACAACACATCTCATCTGCTTGTGTTGTGAACGACATCAACAATGTACAAACAGGACAGTGGTCGCACTTTAAGAGGCGCTTTTTTTTTTTTCTATACAGCCTGAAGTTAGTCGCCTTTTGTCATCAAACTGAGAACAGCAGCACAGCACACTTCCCCCTTTCACAAAAACAACGCGGTGCGCCGCATTTGGTCTGACAAAATAAAGGCTTCAAAAAGTACCTTTCACAAGTATAATGTACTTAAAGCACTTATTGATACATTTACACAATGATTATGCTTTAACCTAAAGTACTGGTCAAAATTGTCCAAAGATGTATTGCACTAAACAATCTGAGGAATTTTGCATTTAACAAACATTGTTAAATTTTATTTGACACAAAAAGTGAACACTATGGTGGTAATATAAGTGTAAAAGGTAAAAACTTAATTGCATTGTTTTTTATATTGCTATTATTTTAATGTATTGTTACTGGTCTTTTTATTAACTTGTGGTTTATTTGTTACTAAATTATATTATTTTTTCTTGATAACTATATTTAAAGTTGAATTTTGGTGGTACCAAAAATACTCATGTTTTCAAATTAATTATTAATTATCAATCAATCAAAGTTTACTTATATAGCCCTAAATCACGAGTGTCTCAAAGGGCTGCACAAGCCACAACGACATCCTCGGCTCAGATCCCACATCAGGGATTAATCATTACAATATCAATTAAATTAATCGTGATTATTATTTTTGCAATAATCGTTCAGCCCTAGGCTGAAGTACAAATTCTCTGGCCGGTGGATGGCACATGGTCCAGCAGGGTTTTAATGGCCTGGTGTGAGTACACCCTGAGTTGGTGATGTGTTTGTCTGCCCTTTCTCAAGACTGCAGGACATGAGAACACGCACCAGACGATGTCTCGACTTCACGCGGCTGCCAAAATCCATCCCCTCTCTTCTCAACTGCTTTTTCTCTTGTCTCGTCGGCTTGGCTTCTGAGACCAATTTTATTTTTTTCTAGTCCCTTACTTTGACCCACAAAATGGTAGGGACCACAACCTCAGGCTTGAATTAGTCACTTTTAACTCCTAAGGGTCAGGGAACTGTGATGGGGTCACGAGGAAGAGCAGAGCACTCTCATCGTGCCAGCATGCCGAAAACAAAAGCTCCCCTTTTGCTTTGGTAATTACCCCAACAACGAGAAAGGCTTTTATTATCACATTTTGTGCCTATTTTTATATTCCGTTATTTATTATTTTGTTATATTTTAAATGTTTGGTTGGGTCTTTTTATTTTTTTAATATGCAATGGCTCATTGTACAAAAAAAGTATAGTTACCAAAATGTTTAGTGTGTCATATGGCTTGACAGAAAGCAGCAGTCAGGATGTTGGGTCTTGTCATGTCTTTCTACCACGCGGGTGAAGTTAAGCACCAGTGAAGCGACTGTCACTTTCTAGCACCCCGTCTTTCCTCCACACCCTCCCTCTAACGTTCTTCATCCACGGCAGTGTCACTAATCAATTTGAGTTTGCAGTTTCAAGTGGCTTGAAACATGTTGGACAATCAAAGGCATGTTTTCAAGTGCTGTTTTTTGTATATTTTGTTCTTGCATGCCTCACCGGGTTGTTGTTTGTGTTGCCAGGTTTATCCAGCTGCAAGGCGCCTACTCTATAGATGTGAAATACAGTTGTTGCACATTGAATTGATTTTATTTTCATTGGACTTGCATCTGGATTGTTACACCTTGGCTTGGAATTGTTCATGTGTGTAAAGGGTTGTTAACTGTTTAGAGAGAGTCTGACCACTGCTTTGTTTTGGTGTTCTTTTGGCTATCAAATCATAATAAAAGTTGAAGTGTGGTATTATGGGAGTTTGTGGGTTGTTTTGCAGTCTGCACTCGGATCTGTCTTCCCTAGCAACAGCCCTCATCATCTAGCCCAGTGGGTTGTTGTCACAGTCTTACTGGTGTGGCTGGGAGCTCCCCGGGGTGCCACGTCCACCCCACCCACTTGCCTTGTCAGACACCTCTAAATTATGAATAAGTCTGGATTGCTTCTTATGAAATATGAATTTCTAGAAAATGGGGGAAAAACACTTAAAGCCACATGGGGTTAATGGGAGCATGGGTTGATGTGGTACAGTACAGTGTCCTGTAAGGGGTGATGATAGCAGTGTGTGAGCGGTACCTGATGGGGGCGTGGTTGCATGTCGCCCTCCAAGAAAACAACATCACGGGGTGCTCGCAAAAGTCTTCCAAGTGAGTGAGCCAGGAGAGGACCGCCCTTCCTCGCAGAGCTCCGCGCCGCCTCCAAGGCAAGCAGACTTACCCGCAGGAAGCGTCTCATCGCCGGGATCCCTGCGTGTCTCATCCCCTCCTGCCGCAACCTCCAGGCGGCGGTGAAGAGGAGGCTCAGACACCCAACAGACTCTACTATCACGCCGGCTCACTGTCAAGCTCACGCTCGGTGAGTCAACCCCCTTCCCTTTTGCACTTTAACTGTATTGTTCTGCGAACAAATATTACTTTTACCCTGCAGCAACGCATTAAATTATCAATGCATGACATTTTAAAACTTATCATGGCATTAATAGTGTTACTAGAAAAAAGCAGTCGTACTACGTCACTGTCACAGGTTCGATGTTGCTCCTCATGCAAACACATGATTGTATCATTTTTATTTTCCTCTGCTAGTTGTACTTCAATCTTTATGCAAACCTCTAAATGACTCATATTGGAGATCAAGTATAAGTTATTAATGGGTATTTCTCAGAAACCAACAACAGGGACCACACACAGTAAAACTATTTTTTAACCCCAAAAGACTTTTAATGGACACTTTAAGCTTATTTGCTGATACTACTGTGTGCAGTAAGGAAGCACTAAGTGCATAAATGCCCACCATTACACTAAAGTATGCAGTAAAGCAAAATTCAAGTCACTGGGGGCACACAATTCAACAACCACCCCTCAATTATCGGGTTAATGGGTTGGGCACAGGAATTTCTACGAAGTAGGAATCATTAATTAATTATGAATTGAATATTTTGATTGAACATAAATAACTGTCAAAGACCTTCTAAATACATTTTTCAACATATTGTGAGCCCTTTAGGCATGGAATGACACCCTTTAGTCATCTTGACATTCTTTTCTACCAGTACAGTAATGCTGTCTGAGGCTGAGCCAATCAGTGACCATGATACTGAACAGCGCACTCTGATTGGTTTGGTCTCCACTAGTGGCCAATACTTGCTATTTTTAGTTAGTTCAGTGACTTGTATGTTTGAAAATAATTAATTTAGGGCACCATGTTGTTGAATATGCCTTAAGAAATGAAGAAGAAGAAAAAAAATCTGCAATGTGTTAAAGTTGCAATATTTGTGAGGGATGACTGTACTGAAATCAATCAATCAATCAATGTTTATTTATATAGCCCTAAATCACAAGTGTCTCAAAGGGCTGCACAAGCCACAACGACATCCTCGGTACAGAGCCCACATAAGGGCAAGGAAAACTCATCCCAGTGGGACGTCGATGTGAATGACTATGAGAAACCTTGGAGAGGACCGCATATGTGGGTAAACCCCCCCCCCCCCCCCCCCCCCTCCGACTTCTCGCAGCTCTGACACACTAAGTTAGAAACATAATGTCTTTTGAAAATGTAGGCTTACTTTTATAATTTTTGTATTTTTATGCAAGCAATGTATTAGAAACTCTACTGAGAATTACACACAATAATCATAGACTTTTGATTTAAGACATTCTTGGCAGTTTTTCAAAACTGAACACTATCCCTTGCAAAGCTAAATTCTTCTAAATCCAAAACAGATTTTTAAAAACACATTAGTATTATCGCACAAACTGGTCCATGTTTTAGTTTTTGCACAGTAACTAATAATAATAATTATGCAAACTAAAGAACAACAGAGCCGCTCCACTTTAAAAAGGCTAATTCGTCAAATTTTTGTGCATCACTCTGGTCCGGACCAAAAATCCTTGATGCCGCTTGTATTTTTGTCAGCTGACCAACTAACACTGTCAGTAAAATATCATCCTGACAACCAGCGTCTTCTGCACTGGAAGTTTTTTTTTAGGTTTTTTAAATTTATATTAATATAATGTGTAACTCTGACACAATAAATAGGCCAAAACCAGTCCATTGTAGCGTACGCTGGTTCTCGGGACATCACATGTGCCCAACTCAGGGCCAGGGGGCCAGATCGGGTCTGCCCCGTTATTTTATGTGGCCCACGAAAGCCTGGATATCATGTCTGTCAATAAAGCACTTTTTTTGATTAATCTATATGTCCATTCAATTTTGACAGAAAAAAGAACTGTATGTATCTATACCAGTGGTTCTTAACCTGGGTTCGATCGAGCCCTAGGGCTCAGGGGTTCGGCGGAGGTCAAGACACACCCGACTCATCGTGTAAATAAAAACTTCTCCCTATCGGCGTATTACGGATACGGCAACAGCAGAAGTCACACTGATTTGCAAGTGTGTGAATTGTTGTGAGTTTATGCACTGTGTTGGTTTTGTTGTTTGAACAAGGTGATGTTCATGCACGGTTCATTTTGTGCACCAGTAATAAACCATGGTAACACTTTAGTATGGGGAACATGTTCACCATTAATTAGTTGCTTATTAACATGCAAATTAGTAAAATATTGGCACTTAACTAGTCATTATTAAGTACTTATTAAAGGCCTACTGAAATGATTTTTTTTTCCATTTAAACGGGGATAGCAGATCCATTCTATGTGTCATACTTGATCATTTCGCGATATTGCCATATTTTTGCTGAAAGGATTTAGTATAGAACAACGACGATAAAGTTCACAACTTTTGGTCTCTGATAAAAAAAAGCCTTGCCCCTACCGGAAGTAGCGTGACGTAGTCAGTTGATCATCTCCTCATATTTTCCTATTGTTTTCAATGCAGCTAGAGCGATTCGGACCGAGAAAGCGACGATTACCCCATTAATTTGAGCGAGAAGAAAAGATTCGTGGATGAGGAACGTTAGAGTGACGGACTAGAATGCAGTGCAAGACATATCTTTTTTCGCTCTGGCCGTAATTTAGGTACAAGCTGGGTCATTGGATTCCACACTCTCTCCTTTTTCTATGGTGATCACGGATTTGTATTTTAAACCACCTCGGCTACTATATCCTCTTGAAAATGAGAGTCGAGAACGCAAAATGGACATTCACAGTGACTTTTATCTCCACGATAGTACATCGACGAAACACTTTACCTACGGAGCTAACGTGATAGCATCGTGCTTAACTGCATATAGAAACAAAATAAATAAATCCCTGACTGGAAGGATAGACAGAAGATCAACAATACTATTAAACCATGGACATGTAAATACACGGTTAATGCTTTCCAGCCTGGCGAAGGTTAACAATGCTGTTGCTAACGACGCTATTGAAGCTAACTTAGCTAGGGAGCTAACGTGATAGCATCGGGCTCAAATGCAGCGTCGGCTAGCGCGTCTATTATCCAAGTAAGTCCTCCTGGTTGTGTTGCTACAGCCAACCGCTAATACACCGATCCCACCTACAACTTTCTTCTTTGCAGTCTCCATTGTTCATTAAACAAATTGCAAAAGATTCACCAACGCAGATGTCCAGAATACTGTGGAATTATGAGATGAAAACAGAGCTATTTTGTATTGTTTTCAATGGGGTACCGACACTTCTGTTTCACTGGCTACGTCACGAGCATACGTCATCATCCAAAGGCGTTTTCAACCGGAAGTTTAGTGGGAAATTTAAAATTGCACTTTATAAGTTAACCCAGCCGTATTGGCAT